>NW_025936295.1:730469-973705 GCF_000764305.2 Hyalella azteca | reverse complement strand
TGAGTGAAATAAACTCTGGAGTATTTTGTGGGCGGCTTGTGTTACTTTAGGCCATTTCAAGCGCAGGCAATGCGCGACAAGGTCAGTTCTGGCAACGCAACCGAGATGATCAACTTAACTGCGGAGTGACATCGCCGGTGTCTATACGAGCTGCGTACGTTACTCTAAATTGGTGATAAATTCGTACGTATTTTCCACAGTTGGGCGATTATTTTTTCTTTGAATGGTACTGTTTTGATATTCTGTGGCGTGGTAAATGAATTATACTTAAATAAATAAATATGATTTGATTGGTATTCCTGTATATGCATGGATAATGTTGCTTATATTATAAGAAACATTGAATCCACCTTTCAAGTCAAATCGAATGCATAGGAAGTGGCTATTTACACGAATTTGGTGATGTCTTAATTTACTGATGCCTTAGACGGCTTTATTACTTCATGGTGAGAATATCAGTCAATCAAGTGTATTAGAATATTGTGAATATAATAGATAAATGCATTCGACTTCCTTCAATCAAATTTCCAAATGCAATGAATCCTGCTCAGACTTAATATATGTGATTGGCAAGATGTGCGAAACTAACAAGGATGACTTCTTGCTGTAATTTAGTTTATAATTTTACGCTACACTACACATCATTTAAGAGTAAACGTAAAGCTTTGAAGCTCGTAGACGCTGAAACTCGTACAAAAAATATGAAATAAAATATGTAATTAATTTTTATTTTAAATATTCCGAATCCATCAAATACTTGAAAAAACAATACAGGGTCGATTTCACTAGTCGGAAGATCGATCTAACAATGATAAATATCATTATAATGTAACACAACTCATGAAATGCTTTGATATTTAATTAAGTAGTGTATCATAGAAGTAAAAATAATGAAAAAATAAATCAATTTAGTCTATAATACAATACGAGTCTAGGGCACTTCAACATCAACTATTATCACTTACATTGTATTTTTTCAAAAATGTTGAGCATTATAAAAAATATCTTCTTTGACATAGTTTATGAGAAAAAATAGTATTTTTCGAAGCTATAACGGATGGTATGGAATTCAACTCGGCTTATAAATTAATCCATTCATTTCATCTATCAAATTGAAAAACGCACCCATTTTCGCAACCTAAAACATTATATTTTGCACCCGACACGTTTTTTATAACTATTTAGTGCGTGTACCCAATGAAACGGTGATATGGGCAATCTTAAAGATTAGTGAAGGTTAGAGCGTAACTCCGAAAATTTGAATAAGAGAACTTTAGATTTTAGTAGTTAACTCTTCTTTTTAAGGAAATCCGCAGATTGGGGATTGATCTAAGATGCGCTTTGCCGTTCATTTAAAAGAAGTGAATGGTGGGGTCAACTGCAGAGAATTTCATCGAATTGGTTAGTATATATATAAAAGGCCTCGCTCGACTGTCAGAAAAATCGGAGCACTTGCCTCATCGATCGGCCAAGGCCTCTTTTGAAAGGATACCTATACATACGCATGCAGTTTATTATAAGTATGTGTGAGATTGTCTTCTTCATATCAGAAAAAAACATTTCTCAGTGTTTTATTTGAGTTCTACAGTTGTGAGATCACCAAATGTTTAGGTTACAATAATACGATACGCGTTCCAGGTTGTTCTAGCACACGCTGCTATATAATCCCTATAGCGTGTCCGCCACCGATCCAACATCTCCGAAAAAATCAACTTCACTCATGGAAGTGATTGGAATTTTGTCCAAATAGTGATGCACTTTTTGCCAGTGGGTGAGTCATCCTGACCCGCTTTGACTCGGCAAAAGGACAAATCACTTCGTCCATGCATGCACTCTGTGCTCGTCCTTCGTCGCTATGAAAGTGCATCACTATTATGGACAATTTGACCCATTCATTTTTCCTAAGTCAGGTATTTAGGTTTATTTGAAAGAATTATGCATGGGATGGTCGCAAAAAATTCACATTTGACTGTTATTTACCCGCGGTCACCTGCTAACGATTGTTTTTTACCAGGCGACCACCTCCGTTGTATACAAGATTCTTTGTTTAGCGCATTGTCTGAAAATGTATTTTTTTCATTAAAACGTAGATTCCAAGAAAGATTTATAACAGAGGGATGATAGGTAGAACAAAGATCTATTATGAGATTAATGATAGGAACATTTCAGTCGCTGTCATTTATTAGATTTTCAGAGTCATGTCTCTGTTGTATTTTTTACAGCGGGTAAAGAACATTTAGTCATGGTTTGTAAGCAGAAAATCAGCATAAAGGTCCATAATGTCTCATTATGATGGTATAACAAGTATCTAATCGAGCATGCCTGCTTTGGAATTGAGCAAACGAAGCTGTATTTTTCACTAGAACCAGTCAAAAACAAAGTATCTATATGTCAATCAAGTGATCTCATTGATAGGCACTCGGTATCTTGAAGTGATCAAACTTTTTTTAGAAATTTCTTACAAACTAAAAAAAAATAAGTAAACTTCACGAGACTATAGTTTCTAAATGTAAGTACATATAAATGAATATACACGTAAAGTAGCTATTAAAATTTCACTTTATGAATCACTTTCAAACGTTTATAATTGTAAGTAAATTATACTTTAATATTAACATTTTTCATAATCCCACGGTTCAAATAAAATTCAAGAAAAGGACGCACTTAACCACCAAAGAAAGGAAGAACTAACATTTTCTAGCGTTTAACTTTTTATAAATTTGAACTCTTGTATCATAAGAGATAATTCAAATACATGGAACACATGCATGCATGTGTTGAAATTTGCATAATTAACTGTTTAAATGTGTCATAAGCAAGTAAGACCTTCGGGTTCTTTTTCTAAGTTTCCAACATTTACTTTTTTATGAGTGCATAATTAAGGAAAAGTAATAAATATATATAAAATTAAGCGTGTAATGATTTTGAATATTGATTTCATATACTTCAACGATTTCACATCATCAATTTTACTTGACCTGTTTTAATGTTTTCTATCAAAACGAATTACTGAAATTTTATTCTATATTCTCGGCATCGCATAAAATTTACGAGTATTATTTACCGTTTGATGCATTAATTACCATGCTGATGTATAAGCAATGATAAGTATAAAATCTTCACTATTTCAACAAAGAATTTAAAATCAAGAAGATAACGCAAAGATTCATTGTCTTCATACAAACCTCCTTATCTACATTAAATTTTAAATCTGCTTGTAAACATTTCGCTTTGCTGCGTCTTTTATTCGTATATTTAGGCTTTGACATCAACTCGGTAAATTCCGGTTGAGCCCATTTAATGGCCGTATACTTATACGGGATTTTACGATTTATATACATAGGATTTTATAGGATTATATAGGATTCGGAAATTTTCGGATTTTAAATCTGATCATTTAACTGAAACCCGAAACTTCTAACACAGAGACATGGTGAATTTTTATGTCACTTTATTTGTTTGTACTTTTTTGTTAAGTTACTGTTTCATCAATCAAGTGATCTAATAATATATGAATATTTAAAATTACCATAGCACAGGTACTTTTTAATTTTTGATGGTGTTTCATAGATGATCAAAAAGCCACCTCCGTGTCACCTGAAATTCATAATAAATCCCCAGCTCCATAGACGGCCACTCATGTATTATGTTTGGCCACCTATAAGTGGCCTTAGTGCTAACATCGTCATCAACGTTACACGACAACTTAGACAAAATCTTCTTCAGTCTCGCTGAGCACGAGTTGGCTAGCGCAGACATCGAAGGTGTTCAGAATTGTTGTGTTACCAGAGTTCGGTCAAAGTTATTTTCGGTGAAGGAGACTGGTGTTCTTCAGTCAGGCTTACACTGCAGTGCATGACGCTACTCGAGTCCTTCTTCTGTTTTAGTGGACAGATATTGTTGAAAATTCATGCAGGGGTATAATAATCATCATTTATCGTATTTATTTTCAAAAGGTTTTGATTAATATAGAAATATGAGTCGTGTTATTAGTGCCTAAATTGTTGGTTCGACGGTCCTCAAATCTGTTGGTGGTCGGGGCCAAGGCTCAGGCTTCACCGACATCCTGGATTCGAATTTTGGAATCTTCGGCCTTCGAGGTCCCAACGCTATGGATTTGGCTGCAATCGGCTATACGCGCTACGGCAGCAATATGATGGAGTACTACACATGTGAGTAACATGCTCAAAATCCTTTCAATGTTTCTTGTTTATAGAGCCCTCATTTGAGCACATAACTTGTTAAGCTGTTTCAAGCATCTTCCGCAGATAAAATTTTTTACATAATTTGAAAGTACATCGGCGAATATGACCTGCATGCAGGCAGGTATTGCCATTGACCAATTACCACGACATTATTTGTGGGCAGGCGTGAATGTGTTACGAATGTCTGCATTTCATTAATTGTCATGAGTCACATGGCTCTTCACCATGAGTCAATATATAGTATCCTGCACAGCACTTTCGCCTCAAAATGTCCTCGGGTTTATAACCCGAGGACATTCATGTCTTCAATAATTCATCTGAAAATACTAATTTGATGCAAAAAATCAGCCTCACTATGAATAGGAAAATCTAATCAGCCTACCTGCTTGAGGGATTATTTTTCTTTTCAATAATTGAGGGAAATTATTGATTATAAGTTATCGAAAGTCTTATATCTTTTATTGAATCGTAGCTATAATTATCATTAAAAAAACATCGTCAAATGCTGATGTGGTTTAAAAATTATGTTAAGCCATCTAAAACGCATGGAGCTAGGAACAATGGAATTAAAGGGGTTTAATTATCACTTCTATCAATATCAAAAGTTGATATAATATCGAATTTTACCAATAACAATTAAGCCACTAAAATACTCAATAGAGGCCTCATATAATTTGTTTCCAAGTGAACAAATATATCGAATAAACTGTAATGTTACAGCCATTGCCCACGGTGGCAAAATATGTTAAGCATTCCATATGTTCAAAATAGAAGCGATGGATGTGATAGCTAGCTTCATATTTAATTAAGACATTTCGCTTGAGATTGTCGGGAGAATAGCAATTCCTACAGCTTCAATATATACTGTGAAATTAGGACAAATAAAGACACTAATTCGGTTTTCCTTTTCCATCATTAGATGAGACCAAAAAACTCAATCCTTGAATAAATTCGATATACAATATAAAATTTAAACTGATGAATATTTCAGCGCTTTTCACTCATTATTATTTAGTTCTTTGGTCAACATTTTATTATTTCTCTATAAATTCTTAAAACTTTTATTTAGAAAACCAAAAATGAGTTGTGCTTGAAAATTATTCATTTTAATGGATCTTGCCTTCAACACTCAGCTCCTCCTTTACGTTTCAAATTAATGCTGTAAAATAACCAGTCAAATTTAAACTTATTTTGGCCTTATACATATTTTTTATTCTCGTATCTCAACGGAAATCCTTAACGCTTACCATGAAGCATTTCAGTACGTTGAATAAGTATTTTTAGATCTTCAAATAAAATTTTTTTTTTATTTTGACCTCTGAGATTTTAACGAAATTTTCTTAGCATTTTTACATACGATGCTTCTCTATTGTGCATGTGAATTGCGACGAAGATTGCGTGTATACTGTGTTACTGTACTGCGTGTATAATGTGTTACTGTACTGCGTGTATACTGTGTTACTGTACTGCGTGTATACTGTGTTACCGAATACACTCATGGCACTGTACGCTCATCGCAATACATATATCATGATTAATAATACTTATAATCATTTATTCATAACAAAATATCATATTTGATTATTGCTTTATCCGTCGTCTATACGCGAAAACAGCGTCTGTGTGCATGGTTAATATGTGTGTTACATTTTATCCATACAGTCAACAATAAAAAAGTGGCGTATAAAAGTGTGTGTATATGTATATCCTACGCAGTCACACATTACAAGACAAAGTGTGCGTGTGTGATCATGTTATATGTATATTCCTACAGTCACACATAATAAGACAAAGTCTGCGTGTGTGTGATCATGTTATATGTATATTCCTGCAGTCACACATAACAAGACAAAGTGTGCGTGTTAGGCTCGCATGCTCGCCCTACGCTCAATTATGTTGATGCTTCTAGCGCCTCTACAACTTATCTATATATACTATATATATACTATATATAAGACCATATCGCATATACATAAAGCACCTCGAGCTAGCCTGGAAAATTTTAGTCAAATAAGGTCTAAAAATTATGACCAGAGTGTGTTTTTAAAAATGAACTGAGCTCGTGCTGATTATTCCTACAGTCACACATAATAAGACAAAGTGTGCGTGTGTGATCATGTTATGTGTATTCCTACAGTCACACATAATAAGACAAAGTGTGCGTGTTTAGGCTCGCATGCTCGCCCTACGCTCAATTATGTTGATGCTTCTAGCGCCTCTACAACTTATCTATATATACTATATATATACTATATATAAGACCATATCGCATATACATAAAGCACCTCGAGCTAACCTGGAAAATTCTGCTCAAATAAGGTCTAAAAATTGTGACCAGAGTGGGTTTTTAAAAATGAACTGAGCCCGTGCTGATTTCGGAACAATACTGGCGAGTTTTGGTGCTGACATCATTGTTATTAAGAATTTATTTCAAGGGATTTTGGTGCAAAATTTTACTGTAGATATCCACGCGATGGTTCTGGAGATAATTACATGGTTACCACAGATAAGTAGTTGAAGTAGTTAGTTTGCACTTAAATACGCAAAATGGGGTTTGAGTCTTTTTTTTAAATTCGTTAAATATAGCGTTGAATCATGTTGATATACAGGAGGTATAAGCTTGCTTACATATACAGTATTAATTCATAAATTTCATTACATTATCATTATTCTGAAACAATTTTAATATATTCGGCAAGCATATTTTTAATATTCTTTATCCATCGTTTCAAAGAATGGGCAAATTTTTGATATCCCACTTATTTAATTAAAATGTATAGCTGTTAATTCCTGCGTCTTGCTTTTTTGAACAGCTTGAGCCTTATGCAAAACGACCGGTTTTGGGCTCAACCAAAATTTACAGAGTTAATATCAAAGCCTAAATGTACGAATAAAAGACGCAGCAAAGGGTAATGTTCACAAGCAGAGTTACAATTTGTGGAGAAGGAGGTTTGACATGAAGATATTATGAATCTTTGCGTGATTTTCTTGGCTTTTGAATTCTCTGTTGAAATAGTTATGATTATGTACTAATCATTGCTCATTCACAGCATAATAATGCATAATGTAAATTCGTTAATAATGTCTGTGTAGCGTTAACGTTAATTCGTTAATGTAGGTGCATCGTTGTATAACGTTAATTCGTTAATGTCTGTGCAGCGTTAACGTTAACTCGTTAATGTATATGTAGCGTTATCGTCAATTCGTTAATATCTGTGTAGCGTTATCGTTAATTCGTTAATGTCTGTGCAACGTTAATGTTAATTCGTTAATGTCTGTGCAGCGTTAATGTCTCTGCTAATTCGTAAATTTTGTGTGATATTCAATTTTGCCCACGAGCTTTACAGTACATCGGAATACGAACTAATTTCTCTTATAGTAACAATTAAGGCTACATTGGTGCACCTAACATATGGACACAGAGGGAGAACTCTAATTACCAGCCATTAGTTACTCTAGCTGCTATGAATTAATTTAGAAATGTCTTCTTTCCCGTACGGCTGGCTTGTGTTGGTTACCTTCCTTTTTTCTGGGAAAGGCTATAAAAATACGACCGTTAATTATTAGAAATATGACAATTCGTGAAACATTCAAGTGCAGCGGCATTGCTGTTAAATATCTTCGCATATTTTAATCTCTTCGCAAATTTAAAATGCCAGAATGCGTATTAGTTGATCGTTGTTAGAAATCTGAGTTAGTAGACCATCGACCTTCCATACTCGCTGTTTCCATAATCATGTTACCATGTTACCATAGCATGTGTTACTCATATTGGATGTATTGCTCCGGATGGATTCTGTAGGTTTGGTTCGCAAGCATTTATTGCTTGCAAATTACATGCAGGATATGTTACTCATATTGGATGTATTGTTTTGGATGCAATACGGAGACAATCTTCATGAGCATTTATTGTTTGCGGATCATATGAAGGAAATTCTAACATACAAACACGAGTGTGGGACTTTGTGCTACTCGGGGTCTTGTTTCTGATTTCCTCCGGCTGGGTTTAACCCTTTGTCTCTTGACTGCAGCTGTTTTTGTCAGGCATTCCAGGTACGAATAGCATTGACGACGAAAAATGCATTCATAGACAAAGACATAACTTAGGCTTAATGACGATAACTGTCGTCACTACGCTATCACGTTCGAATTATATTGACCAAATATATCCGTTAAACTGACGTGATGAAAGCTGCATTCGCCATTAATTATAGAAGATGTTACAGCAGCCTGGCCTGCCGTTACTGGCAGCCTGGTCTGCCGTTACTGGCCGTTACTGGCAGCCTCCCCTGCCGTTACTGGCCGTTGCTGGCAGCCTGGCCTGCCGTTACTGGCCGTTCCTGGCAGCCTCCCCTGCCGTTACTGGCCGTTCCTGGCAGCCTGGCCTGCCGTTACTGGCCGTTACTGGCATCCTGGCCTGCCGTTACTGGCCGTTACTGGCAGCCTGGCCTGCCGTTACTGGCCGTTACTGGCAGCCCGGCCTGCCTTTACTGGCAGCCTGGGCCGCAGTGAAGCGCACACTAACTCCGTCGAGCGGCTGCCAGCAAATGGCAAAACGATGTCGCCAATGAGGGCTTGTGTGGCTCCGTGTGTGGCTCCGTGTGGCTCCGTGTGTCTCTGTGTGGCTCTGTGTGTGGCTTCGTATATGGCGCCTTATGTGGCTTTATGGCTCTCTATTTTTCATTAGGTACCGCTCCTTGAATGTTTTCATATGTAGATACACGTGGCTTCAACAGTGGCTTCATGTCTTGGACAGTGCATGATTGTCTATATATGATGTTTCTATAAGAAAGTTCAATCATTTCTGCAAAAAAAAACATTGCTCTCGATTTTAAAACTTGAAATGAGATATTATTTTGAAAGTAATGGTAAGCTCATATATGTTAACTGAAACCCTGAGAGGTTTCCAAGGCATCTAAACGGCCAGCCACAGCATCACTGCTATATATAATCCTTATAGTCGTGCCAAAACAATCATTTCTTAAGTTGCACTAAGTACCGTCGCATGATTTGCTCCAAATTTATGATAAAGTTTACATGTCTTAATTACCGTACGCATGGCTCTCTGAAAATATTTACATTTCATTTTTGGTCTTCCGTTCCATCCACGAAAAATTTTATTCGTTAAGGAAGTTTGTCCAAAATTTGGGGAACGGCTAGATTAATTTTGGTGATCTCACACAATTGTTAAGTGTATTAAGGACGTCAAACTACGGAGACATGCAATAAAACTATCGCGAATTATTTAAAAGATGCTATGGCCAATTTTTTTCAATATAAGGTAATATGTAAGAATTGCATGAAATGGTGGCAAGATAATTGTCGAACGAAGGATAGATATCAATGATAGGATACATCGAATCTTCGTAGGATTCCAATCTTTAGTCCAATGCAAACCCTTATTGAAACCATTGATCAATTATTGGTGTCCGATATAACTTTCAATCTGAGGGAAATAACAAGAGGGTAATGTCTTTGTTTGCCTCGAGGGTCGGTGAGTGGTCGGTGAGGGCTGGCGAGTGGTCGGGAGTGTCCACAATGTCCTCATTAGGTCGCAGGAAGTCCACGCGTCTGACTTTACCCCAGACTTTACCCCTCACGTTTAATCATCAGCGAATTATCGCGTGTCATTAGAGTGAATAATTTTGTTTCTGGATAAATATTATCGCTCCATTTTGCCAAATGTTTTCTGGCTTTTACTCATGACCCTTCGCTATTTATTTAATCAATTTAAGTTAATAATTCTAAATTAATTAAATCAACTCTAATTAATAATTGTAAATGCAATTTAAGGACGACATTCGTCTATTAAGATAAAAGTAATTTAATACAAACGAAACATTGTTCCAGAAACACTAATTTTTCTAAGAAAATAATAAAAAGAGAAAAGTCGCATACCACTTGGAAAAATGTATAGAAAACGTCATTGATTGCCATGGAATAAACTCAATTATATGTACTTAGATGTTCCAGCTTCGTTATCCGTTTCCGCAAATTTGAGCAAGTCAAACACGTGAAATTCAACAGCTTTCGACGATCAATGCATGTTATATATATATATATATATATATATATATATATATATATAACACTTCTTCATCGCACATTTAACAAATTTATTTCCTTTACTGATGTCTTCAAAAATTCTCCACAAAAACAACAATCGTTGAAACTACAGCTAATCACCAGATTAATAAGCAGTTGCAGTTAATTATCAATTAATAGGCGTGTGGCTCTCGAGCTTATGGTCTCGAAGTGATGATTTAATCTGGCAATAATGGCGCGGGGTAGCAGGGCGGAGAAGTGTGCCGCTCTGGCCACCCTTTCCAGACCGGGACCGCCTGGAATGCTCGGGACTCGTACGTATTTTCCACAGTTGGGCGATACCGTTTTTTCTTTTCTTTGAACGATACCGTTTTGATATTCTGTAGCATGGTACATGAATTATACTTAAATAAATAAATATGATTTGATTGGTATTCCTGTATATGCATGGATAATGTTGCTTATATTATAAGAAACATTAAATCCACCTTTCAAGTCAACTCGAATGCATAGGAAGTGGCTAATTACACGAATTTAGTGGTCTTAATTTACTGATGTCTTAGACGGCTTTATTACTTCATGATGAGAATATCAGTCAATCAAGCGTATTTGAATATTGTGAATATAATAGATAAATGCATTCGACTTCCTTCACTCAAATTTCCAAATGCAATGAATCCTGCTCAGACTTAATATATGTGCGTATGTGTGACGAAATTAACAACGATGACGTCTTGCTGTAATTTAGTTTATAATTTTACACTACACTACACATCATTTAAGAGTAAACGGAAAGCTTTTGAAGCTCATAGACGCTGAAACTCGTACAAAAAATATGAAATAAAATATCGAATTATCCTCTACATATATTTAAAATCTTCCGTATCCTACAAATACTTGAAAAAACACTACCGGGTCGATTTCACTTGTTAAAGATCGATCTAAAAAATGATAAATAAATAAAAAATAAATGATCGATCTAAATGAGAAATATCATATAATGCAAAACAACTCATGAATGCTTTGATATTTAAATGAGTAGTGTATCATAGAAGTAAAAATAATGAAAAAATAAATCAATTTAGTGTATAATACATATACGAGTCTGTATAGGGCACTTCAACATCAACTATTATCACTTACATTGTATTTTCAGAAATGTCAAGCAATATAAAAAATATCTTCTTTGACATAGTTTATGAGAAAAAATCCTATTTTTCGAAGCTATAACGAATGTTATGGAATTCAACTCGACTTATAAATTAATTCATTCATTTCATCTGTCAAATTGAAAAACGCCCCCATGTTCGCAAACTAAAACAAAACATGTTTTGCACCCGACACGTTTTTTGGGTAACTATACAGTATAGTGCGTGATACCCAATGAAACGGTGATACGGACAATCATATAACAGATTAGTGAAGGTTAGAGCGTAACTCCAAAAATTTGAACAAGAGAACTTTAGATTTTAGTACTTAACTCTTCTTTAAGGAAATCCTCAGATTGAGGATTGATCTAAGATGCGCTTCATTTAAAAGAAGTGAATGGTGGGGGCAACTGCAGAAAATTTCATCGAATTGGTTAGTAAAAGCCTCGCTCGACTGTCTGAAAAATCGGACACTTGCCTCATCGATCGGTCAAGGCCTCTTTTGAAAGGATACGTATGCATATAAGTATAAGTTATAAGCATATGTGAGATTGTCTTCTTCATATCAGAAAAAATATAACTCAGTACTCACTGCAGTGAGTGACAGAGAGCGTATTTTCTCGTCGACGAAAACTTGACGGACAGACGGACGGACAGACAGACAGACGGACGGACGGACATGGCGAGCACAATAGTGCATTTTTTCCATAAATGAGAAAATGCGCTAAAAAGTAAACATATCTCATTGTTTTATTTGAGTTCTACAGTTTTGAGATCACCAAATGTTAAGGTTACAATAATTTGATACACGTTCCAGGTTGTTCTAGCACACGCTAATCACTAGCGCGTCCACCACCGATCTAACATCTCCGAAAAAATCAATTTCACTCATGGAAATGATTGGAACTTTGTCCAAATAGTGATGCACTTTTTGCCATTGGGTGGGTCATCCTGACTGGTCAAAAGGACCAATCACTTCGTCCACTCTGTTCTCGTCCTTGGCTATGAGAGTGCATCCTGTCTCTTATACACATCTAGATGTGTATAAGAGACAGGGTATGCCCTTGCAATGTCTCTAGTGAACCAATTTTTCTCACTTTCACACAATCTTGTATTTTGTACATAAGACATCCTACCCAATTAGGCCAAAGATTGACGATTTAGAGTAGTCCGTCCTAAAATATTTCTCCACGGACTTGAGCCATTTGTTTTTTTAGCATTGACCTGTTTATCTCAGGAACGTTTACGACACATTTTTGTTATAATACTTCATTTTCGTTTGCTAGATTCCCGAAATGACCTTGTTTATCCCCACGCATGATACATCATCGTAATGCTGAGAATGCCAAGACTCTCGGAAGCACGTCCGACGGTCCGGAAGTCGCGCTAATCCGCTTTTGTGTATTGGCCTTCAAGTCCGAATTCCGCTCTTCAGATCCTGCAGCGCAGTCTCGCTGTCCACGTGCTACCAGAGGGGCCTCCATTAAATATACCTAATTTTAAGTAACTTTACGGTTAAATAATATTAATGAGATTTTAAAACTGTACTATTAACTGTACATCGACTGTACTAAGGCCACACGGGTGATTTCTAGCTCATTTCGCAGAACAAGGCCATAACATTTATAACGACTTCATTATTTATTTAAATTTATTTGGAGATCTTGCTCTATAACTGCAAGTTTAACGGTCGATTAAGAACAATTACGTCATGCTTCAAGCATAACAGAACTTATGACACAAGTTCTTAGAGAGAACTTTGAGATAAGAGCTTGTGCTTGCGCCGCGCAGAACATAGCGCAGCTACCGCAGCGTCTGCGTCGCACATTTTCGGCGAGGGCTGCGCGCTACGCTGGCCACGAACTGAGCTGCTTTGTGAAGGAACGAGAGGGAATTTATTTTTGTTTCGATGGAGCGCATCACGAGCAGGCAAAACCATGCTTTGCCTGCATCTGTACTCGGTAAATGACAGCCTAACTGATGGCCGCCTTCTCTACTCATCTTACAATGGCTTCCATAAATCATGAAACTTAAACAAAAGCGAATTTCGCGTTCGTATGAACTCTTCAGTTTCAAAATTATCCAAATTAGCTAAGGGCATTTGGTATGATATGACATGTGTCCAATATCTTGCGTAGCATTATAATTTTACGTCATGAAATCTTTGAGGAAACCGCCCGCGGAAAGTATGACATTTGACAGAAACTCGTTCATGCATCGGCACTAGAAATAATGTGATTAAGCCGTTGCGTACATATCATTAATAAGTGCACAGTATTATTCTTACCAAATAATATGCCCTCGGTAGATAACGGTAAAATAAAATGAGCATTGACCAATAATTTATTTCAATAACCACAAAATTCATATTCTCTTGAAATTTCTTCGTGTGAGAGATGAACTAAACAGTAAAATGCTTACCGGGGGACCACAAATCAAACGAGTCTTGAAATTTATCATGGATAACATTTTTCTTGCAACTCATTCGTGGATGAGTAGGTGAATTGACGCGGAAAGTGTTGAAAAATTAGTCCGTGTAAGGAATAATTCAAGCTGCCGTGTCACTTCCGACAAATGTTGCAGTACGTCCCCGCCGACGTCGCCGGAGCCGCTGACCCTGCAAGCCTCGGAAGCTGCCCCTTGGAATATCGAGAGCCAAAGCCCGGAAGTTAACTCCGTGTACAACTCTTCACGCCTCGTAGTCATCGTGGACTCAAACTTGTTACAGCAACGGAACTTTTATTTGAAACAAATTTCATTTCAGTTTCCTATTATGCTACTGGCATTTTTTTAGTTTTTTCATTTTTTACTTTCATTGGAGCTGTTTTGGTCCTTACATTCTATTAATAAAAAATTAGAGATTACAAATATTTCTATAGATATTCGTTACTTCGTAGAGAGTAATTAAATCTTAAATACATGAGGAGCTCTCTGTCATTTATAGACCACTGACCTATAAATACCTATTGAGTATTTTCTACTTCCCATATAGGACTGAGATCGTCGTGACACTTAAAGCACTTAGATTTTGAAGCTGAAATCTGTGTATAGTAAATATCACTTCGATACTCTTCGAAAAGGTGAGTTAGAAATCAACAACAAAGAATCTAATCTCAGTACATTTTTTTAAAGTGTACAAAATTAGAAAAAAAACAGTTTTTGTAACAATTACCTTCATGAACCAGAGACAAAAAGTCCATTTATCAGGCGCCATAGAAGGTTTGTTAATGTGCATAATTTTTTTGCAAAGAAAAGTCGTTTGAAAATTACGTCCAGCTGCAGAGCATTTATGAGAATAAAATTACCACCTGCATCGATTTATTCCCGTAGAAATACGGCCATGTTTAGAGCGAGCGCAGTTCAGAAGTAGGAGCGCAGTGCAAGCCACGACCGAGGTCGTAATTGCTTGCTGCAACTACACCGTCGGTCTCGCAAGTCTGTGTTTAGCGCACTGCTCATGAGTCGACTTGACGCTTGAGTTGTCGCATGGCGTCTTGACGAGCTAGTCGAGGTGTCACTTTAAGCCCTTGCCTTTCATTAGCCAAGACCGACACCGCAACGAGCATCCCCAACTATCCGTCAAGGAACCCGCTGACGTCCGCTCTCGGCGCTGAACTAAACTGAGTGTCAGCGACTTCGGGACGGCGTCGACTTATGCAAATTTAGCGAACTATCTTCAATCTTCTGAACCTAAATGCATTTCATGTGATTTACCTTATGCTGAGTTTTTAATTTAATGCTTTATTGTTTAGTCAGAATTCATGCTCATGGAGTGTGCATAATTGCTGACTGATTACACTGAATTTCAGTAATTTCATGATTACTAAATGAAAACCACAAATAATTAAACTTCACCTAATTTGGCCTTTATTGCTGTCTGTAAATTTAAAATAACTTTCGAGATAGAAGTTTTATATTCGAACATAACAATCACGATCAAATAGTTGAACATAACAATCACGATCAAATTATCGAATATATAACAATCACGATCGAATTTTCGAACATAACAATCACGACCAAATCGTCGAACATAACAATCACGATCAAATAGTTGAAATTGCATTCACAGTCAAAGTTTCGAGCATAGTAATTACGATCATATTGCCGAACCCTGCAATCACTATAAAATTATCGAACCAGACAATCACGATAAAAACTGGCAATCAAATAAAAATTCCATAACCAGCCACCAAAAAAATTTCAAATCTATCGCTGCACTTGGAGTCATTCTTTTCGGGATGTTTAATTGAAATTCAGAATTTCATGCCCTGGTACAGGACCGAAGTCGACCGAAAAATATATTGATTCAAATTATTTTTATCTATCCCGGTAAGATCTCTGTTCACAGATATTAATTACTTCGTTTCACAGTTTGAACAACTGTAATCGTTCAGTGAATTTACAGGATGAAATAAGGCATTTTCATGTGATATTGCGTAGTAACTGCATATCGGCATAAATAGTGATGTATTAACTGTGCAGCGGCATAAATAGTGATGTATTAGCTGCGCAGCGGCATAAATAGTGATGTATTATGTATTAACTGCGCAGCGGCATAAATAGTGATGTATTAACTGCACAGCGGCATAAATAGTGAAGTATTAAGAGCACATCGGCATAAATAGTGAAGTATTAAGAGCACATCGGCATAAATAGTGATGTATTAAGTGCACATCGGCATAAATAGTGATGTATTAGGTGCACATCGGCATAAATAGTGATGTATTAACTGCACAGCGGCATAAATAGTGATGTATTAACTGCACATCGGCATAAATAGTGATGTATTAGGNTACCTCCTATACCTCCTATATCTCCTACACCTACTACTCCACTATTCCTCCTACACCTCCTGCGCCTCCTACACCTCCTATACCTCCTATACCTTCTATACCTCCTACACCTCTTGTGCCTCCTACATCTCCTATGCCTCCTATGCCTCCTATGCTTCCTACACCTCCTATACCTCATACTCCACCCATGCCTATTCTACACCTGCCATGACTTATACTCCTCCTAAATAACCTACAACTCTTACATGTACTTCAATCCTCCCCTTCCTTCCCTTCAACTCCTTATCCTGCTACCTTTACTATCTTCCTTTTCCTTTCACATCGCCTCAAACTTTCCTACATGTATGGTTTCCACACACCTGCCTCTCCTACATCTACAATTTCTTTTAATACTTTTCAATTCTACATTAGATTCTACTACCAACCCAATTTAATTTAGTCTTCTTTTATTGATTTTCATGTCATCATGATTCTTGCATTCTATTTTACTTATTATGATTGTTTCGTATTTTATTTGTATTCTTATATTTTTGCTTCTTACATGCTGTTATTTTGTTGAACGTTCTTTTATTTGACTTGATATAATTTTTTTATAACTTGTGCGTAACAATATATTTTATTAGCTGCGCAAAGCGATTTCATGTCGTGACAATAATTTTTATTATCGGCCCCTCGTTGGTGCGTGCCGTTACTCTTCTGGGTCGCTTGAATCGTTCACCACAATCACGTCAAAACTTCTCATATTCTTACAGGATAATATCTCCCCACAGTCCCAAAGTCAACCGCTCATCAACCCTAAAGTCATACCCGCTCACCAGTCAAATTCATAACCGCCCACCAGTCCTAAAGTCATAACCGCCCACCAGTCCTAAAGTCATAACCGCTCACCAGTCCTAAAGTCATAACCGCTCACCAGTCTTAAAAACTTACCTGCTCCTCTCCACCCTAGAGGCATATAACACCAGTCATATAGTTAAAACTTCTCTTTGTTGTCCAAAACTCCCGTCACGTCACGTTACCCCGAAGTCCTAAAGTCACAATGACCATCACGTCCTTAAATCGCACCCTCCCCACCAACCCTCAAGTCTACACCCACCCAAGTCCTAAACCCCAGATAATCCCGACAAGTCATGTTCCCCTCTCAATGCAAAAAGTCCTAACGCCGTAAGTCACACTGTCCCAAATCCCCACCGAGCAAAGTCACACAGCCCCACGTGTCCCGTAAAATCATTCAAATCCCAAAATATTTACAACAATCATGTCCTCAAGTCTCAATATCATCACCTCAGACGCTAGATCGACAACCTCATGCAAATGGAAAGACGTATAAGGACAGCGTCCTAAAATATTTCCAACAATCATGTCCTCAAGTCTCAATACCTCAGACGCTAGATCAACATCAACAACCTCAATGGAAAGACATATAAGGACAGCGTCCTAAAATCATAACAACAATCATGTCCCCAAGTCTCAATATCATCACCTCAGACGCTAGGTCGACAACCTCAATGGAAAGACATAAGTACAGCGTCCTAAAATATTTACAACAATCATGACCTCAAGTCTCAATATCATCACCTCAGACACTAAGTCGACAACCTCAATGGAAAGACATAAGGACAGCATCCAAAAATATTTACAACAATCATGTCCTCAAGTCTCAATACCTCAGACGCTAGGTCGACAACCTCAATGGAAAGACATAAGTACAGCGTCTTAAAATATTTACAACAATCATGTCCTCAAGTCTCAATACCTCAGACGCTAGGTCAACGACCTCAATGGAAAGACATAAGGACAGCATCCTAAAATATTTACAACAATCATGTCCTCAAGTCTCAATACCTCAGACGCTAGGTCAACGACCTCAATGGAAAGACATAAGGACAGCGTCCTAAGGTCAACAACCTCAATGGAAAGACATAAGGACAGCGTCCTAAAATATTTACAACAATCATGTCCTCAAGTCCCAAATCCTCAAGCCCGACTTGTCCCAGCAGGTCACGGAGGTGTCAACCAGCTTGGTGGGGTCTTCGTGAACGGTCGGCCGCTGCCGGACATGGTGCGTCAGCGCATAGTCGAGCTCGCGCATAACGGCGTGCGTCCCTGCGATATCTCGCGCCAGCTGCGCGTATCACATGGCTGCGTCTCCAAGATCCTCTCCAGGTAAGACAACTTCTCCAGTACATGGAGTGAGTCTGGAGATCTATGTGTAGCACTCCAGGGCATAGGGTTAACCTGGGGTTAAATGGATAGCACTCCAGGGCATGGAGCAACCTGGAGTTCAATTGGCAGCACTCCGGGGCATGGAGCAATCCTGGAGTTCAATGAGCAGCACCTTAATGCTTGTATAAGTACTAGAATTAAATAATAATGTTGAAGGTGAGTGATGTGATCCAGGACATTGAGTGGGTAAAATATGAAGGAATAGTCATACCTTTCAGGAGATCATTAATTGAAGGCCAACCGTTGGAAAATTATACTCTAGGACAACACCATATTAAAGAAATATGTGAATTATAATAGTGCTACAATATATATTGCTCTTTAGATAATTAGATAACTCTGTGCATATAATTATCACTCTTTACTACCGAGTTATCACTCGCTACTGCAACATATAGTTAAAACATGAAGTCCGATTGAGTGAAAAAATAAATTTTACGAGTTGAGAAATACTAAAAGAACGTTACAAACTCCACAATGAAAAAAGCAGTTGAAATTAGTGAGTCTTCCATGACAGGAATATACGACTGAGTCAACAAGTAAGTGAGTGTTTCGTTTATCAAGATATTTTTTTATTTTAACCAATATTTAATTCAAATTGATTCAATATTTTATTCAATATGTGCATTATTCATTGCAATTAATAGGCTAACAATCATATTTTCCAATTGGCGACACTTTTGATATATTACGGCACTCATAAATTTTAGATACATAAATGTATTATTTTAACGATAACCATGCAACATGCAATGTTTTACTAACGCAATTAACACAATTATTTTCATTAACATGTGTAAAACTTGCATGCAACCCTTCATTCTCGATTATTTTTCTAATTCTATGTAATGTATGTGAATTTAAAAAACGTCGTGCTGCTACTGTACTCGATTGCAATGAGTACCGTTAATGTGATCTTTATTGCCATATACTTGATCGTAGCCATTACTTGATCGTAGCCATTACTTGATCGTAGCCATTACTTGATCATAGCCGTTTTGATCGTACATGATGTTGCTCATGAAGGCCCAATAATGCAGGGGCCTGGGCCCACAATTCATGCAGTGTGCTGGTGCTCATGAAGGCCCAATAATGCAGGGCCTGGGCCCACAATTCATGCTGTAGGCTGGTGCTCATGAAGGCCCAATAATATGCCACCGTGGCCCTCAGCAGCCGTAGCAAATTGGTCAAGGGAATCGCTGGCGTCGAGACAAAGCTCCCCTCGCGCCACTCTACGGGAGCTTCCGCCATGTTATGGTCGCAGTAAGCCAATGGCTTCACTCCCACGGGGCGACAATCTCGGCGAATTTTTCTGGGCTTTATATTGTTTGAAAGATGGCCTTAAATTCGGCCTTCGTACCTGAAATTAGCAGGGTCACATAAACAGTTGAATGATGAACGACTTATTGACTATATCTCTAAATCAATGAATTTAATCATTAAAAATTTTTGCCAGCTCAAATTGCGTCCTCCTATTTTCTACATATCTCATTCTTAAATTGTCGTGTCATGAGCATTTCAATGATAATGATGAAATTTATTTTCGAGGCAGAAAGTCATAAGATTCGTAGCCGTTGTCATTTTATCGGAGCCATGTTGTTGCTCAATATTTTGTCGGAGTAATTAAGCTATACTGAAACCACTACTGGCACCGCTGCGGACCTTGATACAAGAGGTTGGACCGCTGATTGTGTTAAAGTTTCTAATGCTACTGACCTGCACACACAGCTATTACCGTAACTCCTGATACTCTTAATATCCCTGCTCTTAATTATGTACTGCAGACCGCGTTGCTCCTGCCGCTGCTCTTTATTGCCACCGCCCCTCTTCTTCCCTCTCAAAAATGGGCGGTCGAACGCTTTCCCAAGCCGCGCCCGATAGCTCCGATCTTGCGCCACTAGAATGACCCTTATAATAAACCGGCGTAAGGATCAAAATCAGCGTCGAATGTAGCCTCTAGAGCTGCGACCTGCCAAAATAAGTCATAACGAGCGGGCGAGTAAAATTGTGTGTGCCGTGAACAAGCGGCCTGCGTCTTGGTTTTGACTCTTCCGCTTGAGGGGTCGATAATTCCTGGGGACTTAACGCAGCTCAAGGAACGGGCGACTAAGCGGCGGTCGAAAGCAACGGGCGACTAAGCGGCGGTCGAAAGCAACGGGCGACTTAACGGCAGTCGAATGCAACGGGCGACTTAACGGCAGCTCAAGCAACTGGCGACTTAACGGCAGCTCAAGCAACGGGCGACTTAACGCAGCTCAAGGAACGGGCGACTAAGCATTAACGGCAGCTCAAGTAACGGGCGACTTAACGGCAGCTCAATGAACAGATTGCAGGAAAAAAGCACTAGGTGACCTAACGGCAGCTTAAGCAACGGGCGACTTAACGGCAGCTCAAGCAACGGGCGACTTAACGGCAGCTTAAGCAACGGGCAATTTAACGGCAGGTGAAAGTAACAGCTACTTAAAGAGAACGGCTGACGAACGAAGCTTATTACTTAAATCGCAGCTGAAGGAACTTGTGTGTTAAAGGCGGGTGTAGAAATAGTGTTTAAAAGCGAAGTTGCTACTTGATGTGTGTGAAATGAACACTAAATTTTTAAATGCTGAAACAGACAACTTCATTATTTAGCAAAGAACAAGAGGTATGATAAATGTAGAATAAATGAAGGAAATCAACGAAATTTAAGAATTTTGGCACAAATAAACACGCGAATACAACACTAAAACGGCATGCAAGTAATGTTTTAACTGAAAATCGTTACGTAGTCTGCATTTTAGACTAAAATTACAAAATATGCAAGCTATTTATTATGTTAATTTTCTAAGAAATTTAAAAAATGTGGCGAATCATTTCTTTGGAAGACTTCAGCTTAGACACCACACCTGTTAGAAGAGGCATGACATGAGATACTCTTTATTGCACACTTCTGAGCTTAGCCGTCGTCACTCTCCCCTCACATTACCCTTACCCTCCCTCTGCCTCACACTACACATACACTCCCTCTGCCTCACACTACCCATACACTCCCTCTGCCTCACACTACCCATATATACACTCCCTCTGCCTCACACTACCCATACACTCCCTCTGCCTCACATTACCCTTACCCTCTCGCTCTGCTTCACACTACCCATTCACTCTCTCCGCCTCACGCTCTAACTGCTTCACTATCCCTCTGCCTCACGCTCCCTCTCTACACTCCTCACTCTATACCTCAAGGCCGATCACACTCCCTCCATACGCTCTATAAGCAGCCCCCGCTGCCTCTCTTAGCCACTAACGCTCCCACTCCAGATCCTTAATTCACGCTATACCTCATGACCAATATCACTCTCCCTCAATAAGCCACCCACTCTCCCTCTCTAGACCACTCTCTCTTATTACCTATATGTCTCTCTCCCTTCCTATCTAGGCAATCAACCCTCTTCTTCTCTATAGACTACTCACCCTCTACCTCCATGCCACTCACCCTTCCTCTGTGGCTAATCTCCCCCTCTCTAGACCACTCTCTCTTATTACCTATATGTCTCTTTCTCTTCCTATCTAGGCAATCCACCCTCTTCTCTTCTAGACTACTCTCCCTCTACCTCCATGCCACTCACCCTTCCTCTGTGGCCAATCTCTCCCTCTCTAGACCACTCTCTCTTATTACCTATATATCTTCCTCTTCCTATTTAGGCAATCCACCCTCTTCTCTAGACTACTCACCCTCTACCTCCATGCCACTCACCTTTCCTCTGTGGCCAATCTCTCCCTCTCGCGACCACTCACCCTCTGCCACTCATGGTCCAGTCAGTAAGGCAATGTTCACTGCCGCATTAACTTACGTTCCATGGACAGGGCAAAGTAAAGACAAATTAATTTCATTCAAATTAAATCATGCGGGCAACATTAATTGAAGTACTACAAAGTATAAGCAAAAGTGTATGCAAAGCCTGAAATGTCATAATTTATTTCAATTCCATCATGTTGAAGAAAAAAATTAGGAAATAATCCACTAACCTAACGAGTAAATGAAAATTTCGAAACTTGGATCTTAAACATCTAGGTACCATAATGTGAATGTTATATTTGTTGGATATATATTAATTCAAACTGAAAATATCATGTGGCATGCCTCGCATGCCTCATAACGTGACAGAGAGCGCTGCCTCAGTAGCACCTCATTAGGCATGAGCTGGTATTGTGAGTGCTGCCGTCGTGCTACTGCCAATTTCTCATAAGCATGGCGCTCTTATGAGGAAGCGACGATGAGGCTTTCTCAAGCCATCCTGCCGTATCCTGCCGTATCGTTACGTATCCTCACGTATTCCTCCGTATCCTGACGTATCCTGGCGTATTCCTCCGTATTCTGCCGTATCCTTACGTATTCTGGAATTTCCACTTTATATAGTGCCATTTTCTAACGAATCATGACGGATTCTGTCGAACATTACAAATCCTGAAACATCTTGCCCTAAAATGCCGTATCCTGACGTATTCAGCCGCATCCTGCCGTATCCTGCCGTATCTTGACGTATTCTACCGTATCTTGTCGTATCCCACCGTATCTTGACGTATTCTACCGCATCTTGTCGTTTCTTAACGTATCCAGACGTATTCTGTGGTATCCTGCCGTATCCTGTCGTTTCCTGTCGTATTATATCGAATCCTGATGTTTTTCATCGTATCCTGGCGCATTTTGCCGGATCCTGTCATATTCTATCATATCATATCATAGCGTATTCTGCCGGTCCCTGCCGTATCTTGACGTACCCAGACTTATTCTGCCGTATCCTGGTGTATTCTTGACGTATCCAGACGTATTCTGCCGTATCCTCGCGTATCCTGACAAAGGCTGTCACGAAGGCAATAATTTTAAAAGGTTCTCTCTGCGTCGTCCAGCTCACGTCACCGGCCGCGTTCCTCAGCCCTGTTCCCTGCTACTTTTCGGACGCCATTGCCGTCTTTTTTCTGTAGACGTGTTTTATTTACTGTTCACTTGGAAATAAATTGCCCTTTAGGAACAAGTTTTTCGAGTTCAAAAACAATTTTCGTCGGTCCTTCCTTATCCTTACCCACAGACATAATAGGCAAAAATTTGCAATTTTCCATTTCGTGATTAAAACCTAATCGTGCGTTGCATGTTTTTAATAATGATTTATTTCACTATCCATCTCTACAAACAGAATAGATTAAAATTCACACAAGCTCTAATTTCTCTTTATAACAATAAAACTTTCTTTTATTGTTTTCTTCCGCTCTACAATCTATTCTTTACATATTCCTTGTCTAACATCCTCTGCACCGTTCTCCCCTCATATTCCTTCGTGACGTAGGTTGCCAGCGCAATTTTTCCCGTCAATTGATCGCTGTTTCTTCCTGTATCACCTCCCTTTCAATCTGAGTTCTTCTTATTTTAATACGTATGCATTTATTCCGATCTTCTTACCCTCGCATTCGTGTTCCCGATCTCACCTCTGAGTTTCATTTCATCAGATTCATTATTGTTCTCTCGTGCCTATAGAGCCTTCCAATCCCCCCTCCCGAACTTTAGTCCCCTTTTTCCGACCCTCATGTCCTTCCCCGCTCTTAGGTCCCCTCTAGGCCTCTCTCCTGCGATCGTTTCCTTCCATTTCCGCTTTTGTGATCGCAACTTCAAGTCGAGGTTTGAAGTTTAAGTCGCTGCGCTGGAGACACGCGGCAGAGCAGTCACCGCACTCGCAACGTTCTCTCTATAAGCTCATTTAGAGCCCATAGAGATCCTTTGGAACTCTTATGGACCTCCTACGGACCTGCTGTAGACGTCGCATATAATTTTGATGGTCGTCGTGACTTATGGAGTCCACATGTTTGCAATTTCAAACGCGACCCTCGTTTCATCCTGACCTTAAGTGCTCCTCGATGTGCCTAGTTCCTGGTGTGTGGACCTCAACCGAGTGATTTGGATGCACAAAAAATCTTTGGTGCAGAAAATGTTCCGTTATTTGATCGATTGTTCCCGGCAGTTATACTTGAGAATCCTAAAGCAGGAAATTCATTATCAGTTTTGAAAAATGAGTGCTGATTAATTATAAGTCTGGTGATGAATTATAATTACTTATTGAAACGCTGTCGCGACAGTTTTATTTCACGGTAATAACATGTCGCTAGAAAGTATACCTCAGATGAAGGCAATCAATAATCAATTTGGCCGCTATAGAAGAGAGTGAAAGGAAATTACTACATGCAATATGGCTAATCCTGCATATATTTCTGAATCTAACTTATTTCCTTCCAAAAAAATATATTATGACACTGCATCAGCAAAAGTAATCCCATAAACAGAATTAATCTATGCATCAAATTAAGGAAAAAAGCTCTCTATTTATTTAATTGAAGGCAAAAAATCATTGCGGTAGTTAAACATAGAGTAGTAAAGACGTGTGGAAGAAGTCAAAGATACAACTTAGCAAAAAAATTTTATTAATGAGTGGTAAAAAAAGTCGCGTATTGTCACGTCTTCAACTATAGAAGCCACGAGAAATTCTTCGTCGAATATTTTTTTAGTAAAAGGTTACAGAAAAACATATGGCTGCCTCGTCACATTTACAGCATTAGGGGCCATAAAAAATTTCACAGAATTTAATATATCAAACGACCAAAAAAGCCAACCCAGTATATCACTCCTCACATCACTCCAGAACATCGTTAAGGAAGCCTTCGTATTTGCAGCATTATTAGGTGCAGTAAAAATATCATTGTTCAACATTTGGTGCTGAAGAGCTGCGGGAAAAGCCATACTGGCCACGACGATGCAGTCACATCTTCTAGCCACATTTTCTGGTCACATCTTCTAGCCACTTCGTCTAGCCACATCGTCAAGCCACATCTTCTAGCCACATCCTCCAGCAAAATCTTCAAACCACATCCTCTAGACACATCTTCTAGCCACATCCTCTAGACACATCTTCTAGCCACTTTTTCATAGCCACATCTTCTAGCAACATCCTCTGGCCACATCTTCTAGCCACATCCTCTAGCAAAATCTCCTAGCCACATCCTCTAGCCACATCCTCTAGCCACATCCTCTAGCAAAATCTCCTAGCCACATCCTCTAGCAAAATCTTCTATCTCCCTCTACCTCCATGCCACTCACCCTTCCTCTGTGGCTAATCTCTCCCTCTCTAGACCACTCTCTCTTATTACCTATATGTCTCTCTCCCTTCCTATCTAGGCAATCCACCCTTTTCTTCTCTATAGACTCACTCACCCTCTACCTGCATGCCACTCACCCTTCCTCTGTGGCCAATCTCTCCCTCTCTAGATTACTCTCTCTTATTACCTATATATCTGTCTCTCTTCCTATCTAGGTAATCCACCCTCTTCTTCTCTACACCACTCACCCCCTACCTGCATGCCACTCACCCCTCCTCTGTGGCCAATCTCTCTCCCTCTCTAGACCACTCTCTCTTATTACCTATATATCTGTCTCCCTTCCTATCTAGGCAATCCACCCTCTTCTCTAGACTACTCACCCTCTACCTCCATGCCACTCACCCTTCCTCTGTGGCCAATCTCTCCCTCTCGCGACCACTCACCCTTTGCCACTCACGGTCCAGTCAGTAAGGCAATTGTCACTGTCACGTGAACTTACGTTTCATGTACAGGATAAAGTAAACCGACAAATTAATTTCATTCAAATTGAATTAAGCGGACAACATTAATTGAAGTACTACGAAGTACAAGCAAAAACGTATTTATTCTTGAAATCTCATAATTTATTTCAATTCCATCATGTTGAAGAAAAAAATTAGGATATAATCCACTAACCAAACGAGTAAATAAAAATTTCAAAACTTGGACCTTAAACATCTAGGTACCATAATGTGAATGTTATATTTGTTGGATATATATTAATTCAAAATGAAAATATCATGTGGCATGCCTCGCATGCCTCATAACGTGACAGAGAGCGCTGCCTCAGTAGCACCTCATTAGGCATGAACTGATATTATGAGTGCTGCAGTCGTGCTACTGACAATTTCTCATAAGCATGGCGCTCTTGTGAGGCAGCGACGATGAGGCTTTCCCAAGCCATCCTGCCGTATTCTGCCGTATCTCTACGTATCCTGACGTATTCCTCCGTATTCTGCCTTATTCTTACGTATTCTGGAATTTCCACTCTATATAGTGCCATATTCTAACGAATCGTGACGGATTCTGTCGTACATTACAAATCCTGAAACATCTTGCCCTAAAATGCCGTATCCCACCGTATCTTGACGTATTCTGTGGTATCCTGCCGTATCTTGTCGTATCCTGACGTATTTTATCGTATCCTGCCGTATCCTGCCGTATCTTGACATATCCTGACGAATTCTATCGTATCCTTGCGTATTCTGCCGTATCCTGTCGTATCTTGACGTACCCAGACGTATTCTGCCGTATCCTGGCGTATTCTGCCGTATCCTCCCGTATCCTACAAAGGCTGTCACGAAGGCAATAATTTTAAAAGGTTCTCTCTATGTCGTCCAGCTCACGTCACCGTCCGCGTTCCTCAGCCTTGTTCCCTGCTACTTTCCGGACGCCCTTGCCATCTTTTCCTTTAGACGTTTTTTATTTACTATTCACTTGGGAATAAATTGCCATTAAGAACACATTTTTCGATTTCAAGAACAATTTTCGTCAGTCCTTCCTTATCCTTACCCTCAGACATAATAGGCAAAAATTTGCAATTTTCCATTTCGTGATTATAACCTAATCATACGTTGTATGTTTTTAATATTGATTTTTTTCACTATCCATCTCTACAAACAGAATAGATGAGAAAATTCATGCAAGCTATAATTTCTCTTTATAACAATAAAACTTTTTTTATTGTTTTCTTCCGTTCTTCATGATGTAGGTTGCCAGCGCAATTTTTTTCCGTCAGTTGATCGCTGTTTCTTCCTGTATCACCTCCCTTTCAATCTGAGTTCTTCTTATTTTAATACGTATGCATTTATTCCGATACTCTTACCCTCA
This sequence comes from Hyalella azteca, assembly GCF_000764305.2. NCBI lineage: Eukaryota > Metazoa > Arthropoda > Malacostraca > Amphipoda > Hyalellidae > Hyalella > Hyalella azteca. Next base: position 946,300 of record NW_025936295.1, on the reverse strand, counting down.
CATTCGTGTTCCCGGTCTCGCCTCTGAGTTTCATTTCACCAGATTCATTATTGTTTCTCGTGCCTTTAGAGCCTTCCAATCCCCCCTCCCGAACTTTAGTCCCCTTTTTCCGACCCTCATGTCCTCCCCCGCTCTTAGGTCCTCTCTAGGCCTCTCTCCTGCGATCGTTTCCTTCCATTTCCGCTTTTGTGATCGCAACTCCAAGTCGAGGTTTGAAGTTTAAGTCGCTGCGAGGAGACACGCGGCAGAGCAGTCACCGCACTCGCTGCGTTCTCTCTATAAGCTCATTTAGAACCCATAGAGATCCTTTGGAAGTCTTATGGACCTCCTACGGACCTGCTGTAGACGTCGCATATAATTTTGATGGTCGTCGTGACTTATGGAGTCCACATGTCTGCAATTTCAAACGTAACCCTCGTTTCATCCCGACCTTAAGTGCTCCTCGATGTGCCTATAGTTCCTGGCGTGTGGACCTCAACCGAGTGATTTGGATGCACAAAAAAAAAATTGGTGTAGAAAATATTCCGTTATTCGATCGATTGTTCCCGGCAGTTATGCATGGGAATCCTAAAGCAGGAAATTCATTATCAGTTTTTTTATTAAATGAGTTGTGATTAATTATAAGTCTAGTGATGAATTATTATTATTTATTGAAACGCTGTCGCGACAGTTTTATTTCACGGTAATAATATGTCGCTAGAAAGTATACCTCAGATGAAGGCACTCAATAATCCATTTGGCCGCTATAGAAGAGAGTGAAAGGAAATTACTACAAGCAATATGACTAAGCCTGCATATATTTCTGAACCTAATTTATTTCCTTCCAAAACAAATATATTATGATACTGCATCAGCAACAGTAATCCCATAAACAAAATTAATATATGCATAAAATTAAGAAAAAACTCTCTATTTATTTAATTGAAGGCAAAAAATCATTCCGCTAGTTAAACATAAAGTGGTATGAGACGTGTGGAAGAAGTCAAAGATACAACTTAGCAAATAATTTAGTTAATGAGTGGTAAAAAAAGTAGCGCATTGTCACATCTTCAACTATAGAAGCAACGAGAAATTCTTCGTCGAATATTTTTTTAGTAAAAGGTTACAGAAAAACATATGCCTGGCTGCATCGTCACATTTACAGCATTAGGGGCCATAAAAAATTTCACAAAATTTAATATATCAAACGACCAAAAAAGCCAACCCAGTATATCACTCCTCACATCACTCCAGAACATCGTCAAGGAAGCCTTCGTATTTGCAACATTATTAGGTGCAGTAAAAATATCATTGTTCAACATTTGCTGCTGAAGAGCTGCGGGAAAAGCCATACTGGCCGCGACGATACAGCCACGTCTTCTAGCCACATTTTCTGGTCACATCTTCTAGCCACATCTTCTAGCCACTTCGTCTAGCCACATCGTCAAGCCACATCTTCTAGCCACATCCTCCAGCAAAATCTTCAAACCACATCCTCTGGCCACATCTTCTAGCCACATCCTCTAGCCACATCCTCTAGCAAAATCTCCTAGCCACATCTTCAAGCAACATCTTCTAGACACATCCTCTAGCAATATCTTCAAACAACATCCTCTAGCAAAATCTCCTAGCCACATCCTCTAGCCACTTCGTCTAGCAACATCTTCAAAACAAATCTTCTAGCCACATCTTCTAGCAATATCTTCAAACCACATCCTCTAGCAAAATCCTCTAGCCACATCCTCTAGCCACTTCGTCTAGCAAAATCTTCAAGCAACATCTGCTAGCCACATCTTCTAGCAATATCTTCAAACCACATCCTCTAGCAAAATCCTCTAGCCACATCCTCTAGCCACAATCCATCAGGCGTGTGCATCATACTCGGACGTTTAATCGCCTGATGGTCGCTTTTTCTCTTCCTTGGCCAAACCAAAAATGTTTTTGGATGCACGACGGCCGCGCGTTCTGCTCGAGTGCGGCGACCTGCTGGCAATATTGGTCCGCAGCGCATTTCCTTTAATCATGTTCTCTGTGGATAAATATCTTACGAGAATTTATAATAATCATGATCTAAAAAATATATCAAATAAGAGTAGATTTTCTCAATACATACAAAAGTATTGCGCTCAATGGATCTTCCAGTGTAAACTTGGATCAGAAAAAATTCGCACTATACAAAAATCGCTGAGCTCCAAACGATGAAAAAATAGCTGCATTTATTCTAGAGGAACTAAAATTTTTTAGCAAAGCTTGGAATTTTTAAGCTATATTGATTCTATTAACTGTGTATTGTAGGTTTATAATTCTTATAATTATAAGAATATAAGAATTATATAAGAAATAAGAAGAAGAAATAAGAAATTATAAGAATTATCAATTCACCAACACAGCATGAACGCATTTCCAACACACACAAAATACGTTGCTTACTACCGCTCCATTGCCCCGTGAAATAATGTAGTGATTTTGTTTCCATTTTCATGTAAGTGAGCATTGCTTTTTCCAGTAAACGAGCGTCTGATGTTAATGTCAATCTCGTGATCATAGCGCTGACATCTGTTGCCCTGTTAACAAAAAATCTCAGTGGTTAGCCGATGGTTGTGTCGTGGCGAAGGATTAATCATGTAGGTATGATTTTCGGATTAATGATCGCCATCATGGCAACGATTATATATTTACATTCTCATTCTAAAATTATTTTATCAAAGATCAGGTATATTTGATTCAATCACATCAAATGCTCAATTTTTTCCATTTGCATCTAATTTATTTTTATTTTCAATCGTCACTTGAAGTATATTTACAATTAGTTTAAAAACGTGATCAAATATTGTGATCACTAATCCTTGCAATAAATAAACATTCCTTCTCAATAGCAAAGGGCATAGAAAATAACTTAATAATAATAATTCTTTATTTTTCTGCAATATTCTAATAAACGTCGTCTAATAAACGTCAGATTTACGCTCGAGAATGATGGGTATCTGAATATATTAAGGTATCGCACCAACGAGGGCAGAGCAAGATAGTAAAATGCCCTATGAAGGTCCACGTGTAAAGTGCCAAGCACTGAACCGTGTGACGATTGATTCTCTAACACTGAAATGTGCAACATCAATAACATACATAACAGTCTGCAGACCACAAAAGTTGTGCAATTGTAAACAGTTCACCTGTAAATTGCACAAATGTATTGCGCAACAGAAATTTTTCAATTATAAACAACGCAACAACAAAGGTGACTATAATAAAATCCGCAACAGCAGAGCGCGTAATTATGAACTTCGCAACAAAGGTGGCTAGAACAGATTGCGCAACAACAGCAATTATAATTATATTTATAATTATAATTATAGTTATAACCAAAGCAAAATTAAAGTGCGCAACGAAGACGAGCACGAAAGCGACGAAGCACAAGGACGATGCGCACGTGTGACGTTGAAAAGGCTGAGCAGAAGTCTCGCCCCGACTGAGGGTTCCAATGACGTATAATTCCCCATTTGCATTGCAATTGGAAAGGAATGGAGCCATCTGGTGTAACTGGCCTTCTGGAAATTTATAACCATTAATGGATGCTCTTAGNTAATTCCCCATTTGCATTGCAATTGGAAAGGAATGGAGCCATCTGGTGTAACTGGCCTTCTGGAAATTTATAACCATTAATGGATGCTCTTAGTAATCGAGTCGCTTTTTAGGACCCTTTTAGTCGGGATAATTGGGGTGTCCTCGAACCGGCGAGGCCCTGAGCCTGTTTCCCTCACCGCATTGAACGCGCCTGTTTCCCTCACCAAATTGAACGCGTCTGTTTCCCTCCCACACTGAACGCGCCTGTTTCCCTCACCACATTGAACGCGCCTGTTTCCCTCCCACAAACATTGAACGCGCCTGTTTCCCTCACCACACTGAACGCGCTTGTTTCCCTCCCACACTGAACGCGCCTGTTTCCCTCACTACATTGAACGCGCCTGTTTCCATCACCGCACTACACGCGCCTGTTTCCATAACCGCACTGAACGCGGCTGTTTCCCTCACCACACTGAACGCGCCGGTTTCCTTCATCGCATTTCACTGAATTTCAGTTTCCAGATCAATTGAGCGTGTTTCATTCACCTCATTAGCTTGCAAGGCTGCTGAAGCTGACATATACGAAGATGCTTCACTGGCAACATGTCCTTATTATTCGTATAAATTTACAAACAACGATGAGAAGAAGCATCGTTAAGAGTGAAGAAATTTATCCTCCTCAATAAATTAAGGGTCACTTACAATTTCCCTGACATTAGCAACAGCAATTTCCCCTCACGCTCACAACTATATTTTGTGACATGAGCAAGAAATTAATATCATTTAAACCAGTTGAATGCATAGAGTAACTGCAATTATTAATTTCCGTTGATATTATGAAATAATATGAATAATAAAATTAATGTCTGACGGCTGTTATTTCCGTGGCTGACGGCAGGCATTAGAACTGCAATGGTCGTGGCTTACGGCCGACATTAGAGCCGATATGCCGCAGCTTACGGCCGACATTAGAGCCGTGATGCTGTGGCTGACGGCCGGCATTAGAGCCGTGATGGTCGTGACTGACGGCCGGCATTAGAGCCGCTATGCCGCAGCTGACGGCCGGCATTAGAGCCGTGATGGCCGTCATCTAGTTCGGATGGGGAGTTTAATCGATGAATTTTCCCGCTCACTGATCTTGTGATTAATTAGAAGACACCGCCCAAGAACTGATGGCGGATCTGCGGGGTTATGACAGTGTGAAACTAGCACCAGCTCTCGGCTCTTTGTGGCGCTTGTAGATGCCACATTGCCACATGCTGGCTAATTGTGTGGCAGCGTCTTGTGACGCGCGTGGATGCGGCATCACTATTGTGCAGCATGCTACAAGTATGCGCTTGCTAGGCATTTGCAGTGACAATACTATTGTCAAAGTGGCGATATTATTGGCGATTGCTGCCGAGAGCAGTGGGTGCTATAGGTGTCAACTGTGATAGATATCACTATAGCTAGTACGAATATTTAGTTGTCAGCTGTGATGGGTTTCACTTGCTAGTCGAAGATACGAATGTTTTTGCTGTAATGGCAATTTTTCTGTGTTGTTAGGCAGCGGCAGCAGCACATTTAGTGCCTGCCTTAGCGCCAGTTTTCGCCTAGTGAACCCTGAACAATATACAGTTTTTGAAGCTTTTATAAATTGCAAAGTAGTCTAAATACTAGCGAAAGATTCTTACAATACAACGAAAAATCCACTTAAAACACATTACAAATCCAACAAAAACTATTCTGTCTAACCAAGTGAAACACACTACAACTTCATCTATAATTTCACCTATAATTTAGTTCAACGCACTCAAAAAACTCAATACAAGACACGAATATCCCGGCCGATTGCGCGCGGGCGACCACACACAGCGCCGTTTCGCAAGCACCGTGACACGGAAAAAAAAACTCCGTATCTTTTGCCGTTATACGGGCAATAATTGTACCGTTTCTCTTTCAAGAAAGAATGAATCTTTGTGTAATTGAAAATAAAGTGGAATTGTGCTCTTTTTTTTGTCGTATTTGCTTTGTCGTCAATGAAATATTTATAATTTATAACAGTGGGAACATAATGTATTGCCATCTTCTTGAGGTCTATTCGATGCATTTACTCTATTCAAATTACACTATTCAGTTATAAATAGTACTAGTTCTCAGGGTTAATTTTACTCATTTTGCATTTTATCCTCTTAAAGCATTTAACAAGCGTCTGAAATTATTATGAATTTTCAATTATTTTAAGATATTTATGAACCAGATCCAACGTTCTCACTGATTAACTTTACAATTATTTTTGCGTCTCTAAATTGCAAAAAGAAGAAACAATTAATGTTGTGCAGAATAAGAGTATAGACTTCAATTAGGAAAAATTTATATATAGCTTCATTGGGAAAACTATATAGTCTTAATTGATTCTAACTGATCGATCATCTCAATATCTTGAAACTAACTGCCCGAACACTTGCAAAAATGACAGTTCAAACATCTTTGATACATAATTTTCCCATAGACCTTGAGAAGAGTTCAAGCATCTCAGATTATATTTCAATTGACTTGGAGAGGAACAGGTTGAAAATCTCAGATAAGCTTTCAGTCACTTTAGAAAAGAACAGTTCGGACATCTTAGATACTACCTAGCGAATACACCTAAAAGGGACTATTTTAGATTGGTTCTCATGAGAAGAACAGTTCAAACATCTTAGATACTACCCAGCGAATACGCCCTAAGAAGGGACTATTTTAGATACTCCGTATCTTTTGCCGTTATACGGGCAATAATTGTATCGTTTCTCTTTCATGAAAGAATGAATCTTTGTGTGATTGAAAATAAAGTGGAATTGTGCTCTTTTGTTATCGTATTTGCATTGTTGCCAATGAAATATTTATAATTTATAACAGTGGGGACATAATGTATTGCCATCTTTTTAAGGTCTATTCGATGAGTTTACCCTATTCAAGTTACACAGTTCGGTTATATGTAAATACAGTATTACTAGTTCTCAAGGTTGATTTTACTCTTCTTGCATTTTGTCCTCTTAAAACATTTAACGAGCGTCTGAAATAATTATGAATTTTCAATTATTTTAAGATATTTATGAACCAGATCCAACGTTGTCACTGATTAACTTTACAATTATTTTACGTCTCTAAATTGCAAAAAGAAGAAACAATATTGTGCAGAATAAGAGTATAGATTTCAATGAGGAAAAATTTATTTATAGCTTTATTGGGAAAACTATATATATATAGGCTTAATTGATTCTAACTGATCGATCATCTCAATATCTTGAAACTAACTGCCCGAACTCTTGCGAAAATGACAGTTCAAACAACTTTGATATATAATTTTCCAATAGACCCTGAGAAGAGTTCAAGCATCTCAGATTATATCTCAATCGAGAGGAATCGGAGAGGATTATATATATTATATCCCAAGATTATATCTCAATCGGAGAGGAACAGTTCGAAAATCACAGATAAGCTTTCAGTCACTTTAGAGAAGAACAGTTAAACATCTTAGATACTACCCAGCGAATACGCCCTAGAAAGGGACTATTTTAGATTCGTTCTCATGAGAAGAACGGTTCGAACATCTTAGATAAGTTCCCAATAGACTGCAGAACAATCCGATCTGTTCTTCGAGAGTACATTTGCCGCTTGAGCTCAGCCGTGGCGCTACTTTAGACGAGCTTCTAACTTCGCTGTTCTCCAGCTAGACCCGAAAATTTCAACTCAGTACTAAATGGATTGGTATCGGGGTACTTGGTTTGATATTTCCACGTTTTCGTGTATTGGAAAATTTGTCCATTTCTGCACTCAAGATTTTATAGTACTCAAGGCTATGGACCATTAATAAAAAATTCATATTTATTAAAAAATATTTAGGTTTTTCTTCTCTGAATACTCTTATTCCGGCCGAATCACTTTTGACAAAATTATGTTAGTTAAGCGCCTTTCTTAATCCAAGATATCCATCTAGATAATGTTCCCGGAGCTCAAATCTATACGACATATTAACATTTTGACCGATATACCTCCTTGTGTATATTATACGCCGCGTTTGATTCGCTCAATCCCAGTTTTCCTACGAAAATTCACACAAACTCCCCTGAAAACACCTGCTTACGTCCCAGCGAGTGTTCTAAATTGACCAGCGGAGCACCCGACTTGCGCCCTTAGCAAAGAGCGTCGTAAGGCCGGCGGTAGCGCGGATACGACCTCCCACTCTGATCCTGCCAGTTATACGGACTCAAGAGCTTGCTTACTTCCTAGTCACTTCTCCGGGTCAAAATTAAACGGCTTCGAAAAGTTTTGCTGTCTAATTCAAAAGCATTTTCAGTAGTAAGTAAGTTCATTTTCAGCAGTAAGTTTATTTAAAAGATTGGTTTGCACTTTATTTTGGTATTACGAGCAAAGTGAATTTTTTATGTCTGCCAACGTCTAAGTTCATCAGGGTCCGTGTTACTGAATCCGAATTAATTCATATTTGAAAATTTTTATAATTTTCTTTGAACCTATGTTCCAAATTTTTCCAGTTCCTTCGCTTTAAACAGAGCAATAGTTGTATTGCATATATTCGCTTATTGAAATGCGACGAAATTAAATAATAAATATGGATTACAATGCCCCACAGAATGTACGTTTGATATTGAAGGTATATTCTATAAGGAGGGATCTTTATCATAAGATCAGGAGACGAATGCCACATCATCCTCCTGGGCCTATATATACTTTCAAAAAAAGTTAAGAGATCGTAAGTTCTTCAGCCAATCATCGACGGCCTTTCAAGCAAAATCCACCAATCATGGACTAGAAACTAGAGCTTAAGTACTTACGTTCACTTAGCGAATTTTGAAAGTATGGCCCCTGATCCAGAAGTCAAATAAGAGCCTGGGTCCTTGACGCTTTGCGCATTCAGCAAACATCGCACATTCTGTTATTCATTCTATTTGATGTTGGCTTTGCGTTCTTTCTGTTACCGCGCTTGACGTGAGTCTGGCGTAGCACATTACCTTCACAGACTCCATTGTTGCGCTTTCCTTTAAAGTTGGGCTTCTGGGAGACGAAGCACTCGCGCTCTAACCCCCCAGGAGTGAGGCGGGAAATGACTCAAACCATGTGTTGCTCCCCATCTGCATAATCCAATCACAGCCCCCCTTGCTGCGATATAGGGAGGCTATGTGGCGGTCCCCCTGTACACCAACCTCTCCCCTGGCTTTAACATTAACTGCTTGTCCCTGTCTGGCGCACTCATCCAGCCTGACTGTTGTTGCCACAACGCTCGTCAAGCCTCTGGCATGACGCAGAACTGTAGCTCATTAAAAATTATTCGATTTATGCATCATATTTCAGAAAATTACATTCAGTTTTAATTTTTAATCATTCATTACTGTTAAGGACACAAAGGAAAAAGGTATTTTAGATCAAATTCTTCAAACTTTTTTTGACGTCTAACGAATTCGGAAAAAAATTGCTGGTGACTTATAAGTTTGAAAGGGATTTAAATTTGATTTTAACTATTTACATCATTTATGTTAAAACTCTGCCAAGGTAAATTGTGCAAAACTGAAATTGAAAAATTTTAGAGCTCCTTATTGAGGACGATCTTCATTTGAACTGCTTGATTGTATTCTCTCGTACATTCGTGCACTTTCTTGACATGTGAGCATGAATAAATGTAATTATTCCGAACATTACGTTAAAATTCCATTTGTTTTTGTCTTCGTTATTTCTACAGGTCAATGTTGTGATGTCCATTTATGAAGCAAAGAAACCTTTGGGGTTGATGGCCATCACAGCTACGAACTGACCAACTAACAACTAACGCACCTTTGCTTAATTTCTAATCACTGTCTTCATATTATCAAATATCTTTTTCCAGGTTTTACGAGACAGGTTCCATCAGGCCAGGTGTGATTGGCGGCTCTAAACCCAAAGTGGCTACTCCAAATGTCGTAGATGCAATTGCTGGATACAAAAAACAGAACCCTACGATGTTCGCGTGGGAGATCAGGGAACGACTTCTAGCCGACAACATATGCGACCAAGAGTCGGTTCCTTCAGTGTCTAGCATTAATAGGTGGGTTCTTATTTACATGTCTAACCTTTTATTCTTGTCGATCCTTCCTTAGATATTACGAAACGGGTAGCTACAAAGCCGGCGTCATTGGAGGATCCAAACCCAAAGTGGCGACTCCCATAGTTGTGGACGCTATAGCCAAATACAAAAGAGAGAATCCCACGATGTTTGCTTGGGAAATCCGCGACCGGCTCTTAGCAGAAGGCGTGTGTACGCAAGAAAATGTCCCTTCTGTATCATCCATTAACAGGTAATGCAAAATGTTACCGACCCACGTTCCGTTTTGCACGATCGCACCTCCTGCAAGAATTTCCGGCGGTCTCATCTCGAGACCCAATTTTCTGAGTTTGCTTCTGTAGAGTGCACGCGATTCGCTTCAGTGTGGCGCAGCGCACCCCTTAACACTTTGTCTACGGACTCATTATTCGCCGTCAGTTTTATTCTTATCGAAGAACCTGGTAACTAAAGTTACCGCCACTAGACAAAGGGTTAATACCCTGTAAATGATCATAGCCGCATTTCGGTTGTATTTAATGCGACCAACGGTTTGCTGCACATGAATTGCCTGTGCTTTCCGATTGGGTTCATCATCGATATTTGCTTGTAGACTTCAAGAATCCACCTTAGTTTGCACCACCGTCTTCTGCACCCTCACGTGATGTACACCCAAGCACTGCATTATTTTATGAAGGTTAATTTGTTTACAACTAATTTTAATTTGCTTTGTTCCTTCTTCTTAAAACTCGGTGATTCTTCCAAGGTAAGGAAATTTTTTAAAGCTTTGTTAGTGTGTTTAATTGTACTCCACCATTCCCCTAGAAATTTTTTCCTGCTGTTTTATTTTAATTTCCTCTTGATTATGCTAGTAAAATTCATAAGGCGCATGAATTCTGTACGCAACACCGTTCCTCCAGCGCTAAACAATGTCATGCTCGTATCGTTCGTATTCCCGTTGCTTTAAGTGCTTTATTTGTCTCCTGTTTGTTGAACTTCTAATGCCTAGGGCACAACTTCTAATGTAATTTATTTCTATTTATCCTGAGAGTCGAGAACCATACGTTTTTCGTAGACTGATCGATTGTTCAATATTTTAGCATCATCAGTGCTGATTTGTTTTTTTAACAATTTTATTTATGGAGTAGCGATACAGGCAGGTAACGTATTTTCAATGAACGGAAAATAATTTTCCTTGTTTGTTGCTTAAATTTTCATTTTAATTTACAATTGGGATGAACTAATGAATTCATGTTGTCTATCAACTACTCCATGGCAATACATTTATAATTGAATTACTAGTAAACTGTCTTAGAGGGCAGCTATATCAACGTTCAAATGAAATCCTCATAGACGCAGCATAGCATTACAATTTCAAATAACTCCAGAACTGTATATCAGGTTGCAATTTTATTGAAAATATTTATTTTCAATAATAATTTTATTGAAAATCAGGATATATTGCAAGATTAAAGCTCTAATACCATTTCGAGATACATTTATTCCGCTATTTATTCTCAAAATGTATCGTTATATAAACCAATCATAGGAAGATATGCCATACATTTCAAGGCCATCATATAATTAGGGATCGTCACAGTAATTGCTAACAATTCAGCTTTGTCATAAATAATATTAATTTAGTTGCTAATAATTCAGCTTACGCAGTAATAATAATATGATTGCTGACAACTCAACTTGAGCTCCCTAGTTTCTTGGGCTTACGCATCTATCGGCCAAGAACGCCAGCTTCTCCCTTGAGATCGACGCCATGCTTTTCTGTCCGCCAGAAAGACCATTCCACTTAATTTACAACCCCTTCCCCCAAGACAAAAACTTTCCTCCTGGGGCCATACTTTCAAAATTCGCTAAGTGAACGTAAGTACTTACGCTCTATTTTCTTGTCTATGATTGGTGGATTTGGCTTGAAAGGCCGTCAATGATTGGCTGATGAACTTACGATCTCGTAACTTTTTTTGAAAGTATTGGCCCTGGTCAAGAGTAGCCTCAGCTCCTTTGATAAGCATCTTACTACAATTTCATTTTATCTGCGTAGCTCATTGAAAATTATGATGGGGAAATATAGCTACAAGTGTGACTGAAGTTGTTTTGTCGCTGCATTTATGAGGATAGGCCGCTCCGTTAAGCGGATGTTTAGCATCTGAAAATAGTATTTGATTTACCCTCTTGCCCATGGAGGATAAGTTCTAATGAATATCCCATTCAAGGACAACTTTTAAAATTAAATAAGAATCTTTGTCTACAATACAAAGAAGTTTGCCAGAATATATAAAAAATTTGTCATACATCGTTTCCGGATTTTACAGCGATTGTTTCGTAAACGACCACATTTAGTGCACAGCTCCTACAAAGAGGCCCACCATCAGAGGACGCTCGGAACCTTAGGCGCAAAAGCTTTGTCAGCGGCAGAGCATCAATCTACAATGCAAAACAGACTCCGGCAAGCAGGAGCCTCCTGAGTTCTGACTTTCTATTAAGTATAAACAGGGCATTACGGAGTCCAAGGTGCCTCTTACGGCGCCCAGCCTGAATATTACGCCGTCTCATTTGCAGATTGGAACTGCGATTGTCTAGCTTGAGATTGCGCATGCATTTGGAGGACGACCAGCAATGTTGCTACTGACTTCTGTTTTGGAATTTCATGCCTTCACTTCTCGTTTGACGCGATGCAAGAACGTATCTTTGCTTAACTGTCTCTGAAAGTAACATTTTTCAGGATTGTTCTGAATTTTATTAAGCTGTTGCCTTTGCGCCTAACATATTTACAACGAAGCGTGGTAGAATCATTTCCCTTTAATTTTTCGGAATTTTTTTCTTTTTCGTTTTTGATTTGGAATTACTGAGCAAGCCTAACAGATTCCACGTACCCATCAAGATAACTCTTAATCATGATTTAAAAGAAACACAGAGCGTCTTTCCTGTAGTTTTAAGCAAGTAGGCCTGAGGAGCGGCATCGGTATGCGGGCGCCGCCCCACGCCGGCGAAGTCAATTTAAGTTTACGTGTTTGTTCACGCCGGAGTTTGTTACATCGCGAGACAAACTCGCATTCTCAGCTCCAATTTTGCGTCACTCTCGTCAAGTCCTGGCATCGAAATAAAGCGCAGTCGAGCAACAAATGTGGTGCTCTGATTTTTCGCTCTCCCAGAGACTCTGATGACAGATGAAGATCAAGTGGTGGAGGCCTCTAAATTAGCTCTGCCATCTTTGACTGGGAATCGTTTTGAGGTCCGAGAGCCCGGCTGTTGCTTATTGAAATGTTAAAGCCGAAAACGAATTGCGCTGCCATGTGCGAACAATCTTCAAAATGCCCTCGAAAATTGGCATAGATATTTCGAGCTTTTCCGTAAGCCCTTCCTAGTTTGGCTAACTTCGAAATTTGTGGTAAATTTATTTCCCGGGACTTTTTCAAATATCAGAAATAATTTTGAGTACTTGTGTGCTCGCTTTCCAACACAGAAATTGGCTCGAAGTGATAAGTGTAAATAATTGTATGATTATTTTCTTCCAAGAGAATCCTTTTATTATTCTAAGTTTCTCGATTGGATCTCTAGCTGTGTTATCATCACCCAGTGAATGAAAATTTTTTCCAGAGTTATCTTTTCAGCGTAAAATAATGCAATGATTTATAATCCGATGACGTCGTCGGTGACAGGGAGAAACGCAACTCAGGCATGATCGAGTAGCCCTTATGTTTGTGTACCATCGGGCGGGTTTCTATTTATCGCTTATGTTGCGAAGGAAGCGTCCCTTGTGTCGTAATATCAATAGAAATGTGAAGGCGTATTATGAAGCCAGCGCTCTCGATCGCGGGGGTAATCGAGCAGAAAGAAAGTAAGCGGTGAAGGGAACTACAAACTCCAGTCAAAGGGTGAGTCCTTTACTACCCTTGCACTGCTGATGTCGTTGCTGATATTACTGTTTGTGATGCGTATATGCTGATGTTCATGTTGCTGTAGTTGTCCTTCTACCGAAACTGGGGCGGTTGATTTCCTGCTAATGATGCTACTGATGCGCGTGCTGATATTTCTCTTTTTGACGTAGTCTTGTTGCGGAAACTTGTGCTGTTGTTTTTACTGCCGATGGTGATGCTGATCAAAAGGCTAATTTTCTGGTTGCAATTTTCGTTAATTTGTGATTATGTTGACGCGATATAGTTTCTAGTGTTCAATATTGTTGATGGTAAATCTGGTGGTCCGTCCAAGTGTCTACTGTTAACATGGCTATTATTGTTGGGATGTTGTTGCTCTAGTTTCCGTTTATGCTTTTCCATGAATTCTTGCTGTCTATTGCCGTTTTCCTAACGTTTTAAATTTTATATTTAATGTTTCCAAAACTCATATATTGATACCATTTCGATGATTTAGAATGGATTCAGAGGCGACTGTTGACAAGTCCTCCAGTCACAGTAGGTAAACTGTTGAACACAAAGACTTGCCACTTGCCGACGTTGGTTTCCATGCCACCAGCATCTGTGGTGTCCGCTTCCGCAGAAACTGCTTCTCCATTGTAACGATATGGACCAGGCTGACCATTGGCCATCAATGAACTGTCAATGAAATCCCATGTCAAATCCCGCTGAAATCCCGCCTAATCCCAGTTGTGCTGAAATAATTTGCCCACAGTCTTAGATAATTTTCTTCGCTTACCCGGATTTGCGTCTTTGGAGCAGGATTTGCGTCTTACCCGGATTTGCGTCTTTTCCTATAATATTTCCGCTAGCTAGAGACTAAATACAGAAAGCATTTTTAACTTAATTTTCAATACTCTACACTAATAAGTTAATTTAGGAAGACTCAATTTCAGCCTTTGCATAATTGTACCAGATTACGAAACGAAAATGTTGGAATATTTATTTTATTTGAATAGTTATAGCATATTTAATAACGGAAAAGTTTTAAAAATTAATTCCTGGTTCCTACATGTGTTTTATAACGAGTATTAAATGAACTTTTCGAGTAAGGAAACCGTTACGGAAAAGAACGTAGATTGTAGAAATAGAAATATGACATTTAAATGAAATCTCGATTAAGAACGACGGTAACTAACAAGATGTAGAAACAGTAATGTGAAATGAGAGAGAAATCTTAATTAAAAAGAAGAGTAAGTGAACGGAACGTAGATGCCATGAAATGAGATTTAAGTTAAATTTCGATTAATAACTTTCGCTACTGAACAGGATGTAAAAGCAGTGATATAGGATGAGGAGTAAACTCTTAATAGGACACACTAGGCAACAGGTGTGACAGAGGCATAGCTGTTAGCACAGCACAATACCCCTGTTAGTGTCGCACCATTGCCCTACTCCCTCTTCTTTTAGACCTCTTCGCCCAGCAATAATGAAGTCATCTACTGACTTCTTTCTATTCTAGAAGGCGCTTTTTTCAAATTTTAGGTTTAATTCTAGTTTGAACTCATAAATAAGTTAAAATCGCTCTCGAATTATAAAACTGCTGCAAATTGTGTTTTTTAAATTAGGAATGGAACAGCTTCATAAAAATGGCTTCCCTGCTTTATTGAACAAGTCATTGTCATGTTATTCAAGGTTGATCAGATTTAAAAATAATAAATTAAGTAGCCACCAAAACCAATGCCTTGAGCGTACTTTATACAAGTCCTGGTAACCTTAGCAATTTGTTAATCAATCTTGTTAGCTAATTTGTTTTATGATTTCACAGTTAACTGTGTTGTATGAACATGAAATTTAACTCATGCATTTACAATCTAATAAGACTGGCAAAATTCATGTTATTAATATTATTAAAACTGGCAAATAATATAAAAAACCGCGTCTGCAAGGAACTATCAAAAAGTTGTGCATGATAACTCTTAATAATAATTAACATGAATTGCATCTATCAGTTTTTAATTTTATTTTTGTAAAATAAAAGACTCAGCCGTGCCTAAAGCGAGTACTAAAGACCAGTGAGTGCGCTCACTGAGCACCACACAAGCCTGATGATCAGTGCGCCATATGTTCGATGTTCGGTCATTTGGCGTCGTGTTCAGTGAGGCATGCTGACTTACGTCACGGCCATGCATATTCTCCTCAACATTTTATTCATAACACATGCGCAATAAACAATGATTTCATTAAAATTTTACGAACCGTTTTTCAAATAACTTCCTAATAATTTATAATCTAACAATTAAATTCGCTAAATAAAATTTATTCTATTGTTTTAATTTAGATGCTGGAATTGATGTAACTCCTCTTCTATTACCTACCAATATCTTAGTCAAATAATATATTGACTTTGGTATTGAACGCTGCAGTGTCGTCTCGGTTAGTATGGATTATGGCAGTTGGTTTGGTTGGCAATGGAATGCCGGTTCACGGCAGTATCACGGCAGTATCACGGCAGTATCACGGCAGTTTATTTAACTGACTGGCGCTGCAGTGTCGCAGTTTTGGTGTATTTTGACAGTTTGTTTGGTTGGCAAGGGTTGCAGTGCCTGAACACGGCAGAATAACTGCAAGATACTGATCGGCGCTGCAGTGTCGCAGCTATATATATTAGTTTGGTTGGCAATAGAGTATCTGAACACGGCAGTACCACAGCAGTTTATGTGCTGCTGGCCGGCGCTGGAATAAGAGTCCCAGTGAGGGTTTAGCGAATTAATAGAATCAATGTATTAGCTGCGGAGCCTCGCACAAATGTACTGCTCTCCCTAGAGACCTAAGCAGCGTAGGGAGGTGCTAAAGGAACCCCATTTCATGTCGTTGCTCCTTCTCCTGCCATCATGTTTCGCGGCTGTTGGTAATCCTGTTTAAACTCCTGTATACTCTTGTATTATTTTCAGTTGTTGAAACCATTCTCATCGTGTTTACAAGCTTCACCTACGATTTTTTTCATCCTGCTGAGAGGTCTTGGCTGTTTCTTTGAATGCTTTTATGTATGGTAAAATGTTGCCCTCTTCGTGCTATCGATGCTGCGTTTCGTGCGTCACAGTTTTTGTGAATATCGTATTTTTCCCCAGTCCTGCTTCTGCTCAATACCTATCATTAATCATTCAAATTCATTCTCTGCTTATTCATATTTTTGCCTCTGTCTTTCTCATTTATCGTTTTAAAATATAGTCTGCTTATCCATGATTTCTTTTACTTTTGTTTGAATATTCATCACTTGAATGATTTGTCTGGCTAAATATATCGATTATTATACAAAATACTTTGACGATGAAACCTGCAAATCTCCTTTATACAAAATTAAAATTCAGATACTCAGCCTACCGATCGAACTAAACAATCAGATATTTTTTAAGGAGAGTAACCGAAATATTTTCGATTCCATTTATTTGTAATTTTTTTAAATTTTGGCTAAATATGACACATCTGATGCTTGAAATTTGGCACAATCATCTTAAAATAAAATATGTCTACAAACGCATAATTGGGGTATTGCATTTATAACACGTATGTGAGTCATTTCGGTCCAACTTCTTGTAAATTATTTTCTGGTGATGCAGAAAATGGTATGTGGATCTGGAATAAATGGATCTGGTATAAATTACACATTTTAAATTTCAATACGCTGTGAGAGACTATAGTTTCATGATGAAAAGCTTTCAACCCACTATCAGCTTTCAATGATCAGAAGTTGTGACAGTTGCTAGAGTTCACTCAGTTTAACGAAGCCTACAACCGCTTTACTTACTCGGCGTTTTTCTTCAAAATTTAAAACTCAGCCGAGGCCTCACGCATTGCTGGTCCCTGAAAACTTCCATTCCAGCGAGGCGCTCTCATCTTTGCTAACTTCGGCAAAAGCTGAATTTGCCACAGATGTTTACTTCACGCAGGGCTTTTAAAATATCATCCTGGTTGTTGCTTCCAATTAAAATTCCACCTTGGAAGCTTTGACGTACATTATTTTTGTTTGAACCTCTTTTATATTTGCACCAAAAATTTATTTGGGCACTGCTATATTGATTCATGTTAACTCTCCAATTTTTTGTTTTATTTTTTATTTTTTTCCCCCTCTCCAATTTGGCCATAAATTCAAACACATTTTTCATCGTAAATTCTCAGGTAGAAGCTATAACTTTGTATTAGTTGGAAAAAAACATGCAAGTAACTGGGTTGTTAGTGTTAAGATGTATTGTTTGTGACTGTTTGTGCAACACCGTATTTTCACCGCACCCGTATCTCTTTATAGATATGCACAATAAATAACATGTATTTCGAATGCTTTAAGATGGCTTATACTTGTTGCACTTTTACACCTATATATTCTAGTGACGATCCCTAATTCTTTATTAAATAGAAATTTGTGAAATTAATCGTGAAGTATACGTGTAATATTCATTTCATGTTCGTGTCTTTAATAATATTATGTACGATAATAATCACTCGCTTGTGAATTACAATTTGCTACTTAATACTAATATTATAAATAAAGTATATTAAAAACTAGCCCCAATTTTAATTGATTTACAGTCTGCGCTCCTAACACAGAACATCGTAAATAATCTTACACTTGTGGTCGCAGAATCGTGCGCAACAAGGCTGCGGAGAACGCGAAACACATCATTCCGGGCACGCACTCGCCGGTCTCGCAAGCCACGTCCGTTATCAGCCATGCGACGTCAGCTGTACATGAGACGTCGCTGCAACGTACAGGATCCTACAGCATCAACGGAATACTGGGCATCCAGCAGCAACACACTGACCCCAACGGCAATATCAATAAGAGAAAACGTGAAGACAGCGGTGAGTACCAAAGATTTTTAATGATTGTCTCTGAAACTAGTGGGATTTAGTTATGATAGCCGCAAAGTAGCGGTCTAAGGCAGCGTGAGTATCATCGATTTTTAATAGTTGTCACTGAAACTAGTAGGATTTAGTTCTGATAGCCACGTAGCGGTCAAAGGCAGCGGTGAGTATCAAAGATTTTTAGTGGTTGTCTCTGAAACTAGTAGGATTTAGTTCTGATAGCCTCAAAGTTGCGGTCAAAGGCATCGGTGAGTACCGAAGATTTTTAAATGGTTGTCACTGAAACTAGTGGGATTTAGTTCTGATAGCCACAAAATATCGGTCAAAGACAGCAGTGAGTGCCAATGATTTATATGGCTGTCGCTGCATGGGAAGGATTTGGTTTACTTATGATAACATCAAAACAGAGGTCATAGACTGTGGTGAGTATCAAAACCAAAGCTCTTTTAATTCCTGCCACTGGAACAAAGTGAGGCTTAGTTCTAAAATTACTCCAAAATATGCGTACAACTACAGCAGTGAGTACGGTATGAATGATTTTATTGAGGTGCTTAAACTTTAGTGATCAACTTGTAACAAGTGCAAGAGGAGAGCGGTTACTCAGTGAGCGGTGACAAGTTGATAACTTCATATTTATGGTCTTTGATTCAGTTATATTTTCAATTTGATTTAGTTATACTTTACCACAAAATGCTGGCTCACCGGTATGCACGATAATGAAATTTACTTTACTCGATGTGAGTATAATAAATTAATATTCCTCATTCTGAAAAGTTGTGTTTCTAATAGTGTTCGTGAAATATGCATTTTCCGCCACGGGTCGTATCAAAATTCGAAAAATTTCTCTACAAAAGGGTTTCACGATTTTTCTGTTCTCGGTGTAAACAAATCTTCTTGTTTATAACGAGGGTAAGAATATTATTACCTTCTTATCAAGAATATTGCTATTTTCATTGCGGGAAAGAAAATCCCCTCATTTTTTGGAATTAAATCGACTTTTCATGAAAGAGCTGTGACATCAACATAAGCAGCTCACAAATGTTACAGAAACTATTACCTCTTTTTCACTGTAAAATTTTATCTTTTCTTCTAGCTCAATCTAATGACATTTCGTACCTGCACATAATGACGTTTCTTAAACCTGTTTCCCTTGCATTTGGATGCGATTCATTTATTTATTTTAATGCGTAGAAAATCACGGCCTCTAACCAGAACGTAATTCACGTATTTTTTTACCGAGAATAAGAAAATTAGCAAGAGTATCCTAGATACGCAGCGGAGGCCACGCGGGAGTTGACCAATGGCCGGACGCTGCGCAGGGCGAGCCGATATAATGCATCAGCTGACTCAGCACTTCTTCAATGGATTTTGTTAAGATGGCTTCTTGTGAAATTGAACATTTCAGGGTAGTCCCATGTGCAAAGTTTGCTAAACAGCTTGCGTTGTCCCTCCTTAATGCCTTTCTTGTTTGATGCTATCGAATCTAAGGATTCTTCTAGAGCAACAAAAAACTTTTATGTCTCTTAAAACCAGCACTCTATAAACCACTGATCGGAAACTCGGTTTCTTGTTAACAAACTAATGTTGCGATAATCATGAGAAAAAATTATTTCTATTACCTGGAATGATTTGAAGTCGAATTTCGATTAAATATCTTTTATACATAGAGCTTACCATGAAAGATTTATTCTCCAACTAAGTCTCAATTACACTAATACACAATAAAATGTGCACCAAATTTTACATGCTTTAATCGAAGCAACACTCAAGACGTCGCTGAGCCAAAGCACACGCCCAAGCCGCTTGTTCAGCAACAGCGATACGCGCCAAGATTGATGACGCCCGCGATTGCACGGACTCCATTGATTGAGAGCGCTCGTCGCAATCGTCTCAATCCCTAATTGCTCTCGTCTCCCTGAATTGCCGGCCTGAGTAGCGACGCTCCTTCTCCAGTCATCTCAAGCTTGCTGGCTCTTTCTTGCGCTTTATTCACTTAGCTTGGCTGAAAATTACTTGTCCCGAAGTACATGTTGAAGTTTTTTCCATCCATGTATTTCTTCCATCAAGATTTTTCTTCAATCCTGTTATTGCTTCTTCCAGATATAACTTCTTTCCTGTTATTCCTTCCATCCTCATATTTCTTCATCCTGGTATTAATTTATTCTTGTTAATCCCTCTGTCATAGTATTCATTCATACTGTTATTAATTCCTTCGTTTTATTAATTCTATTCTGCTATTCCTACGAATCTGATATTCCTACCACCCTTCAATTCTTCCATCTGTATATTCTTTACATTTTATATTCCTTTCATCATATTATCTTTCATAACTATCAGAACTAAAATTATAATTTATAGACAATTTGAATTCGATTTTCGTCCTTTCTCTGTAATAACGTTATAGTTATTCCATAATTAACTAATACGAATACTAATGACTGGCAAAAAATATCATTGTAATTTGTTATAAATTCATATTACCTTTCGCGTCATTTAAAACGGATCTCAAGATCGTCCAAAGAATCAAAATATATCACTTATTGCAATAATTACTAATCATTTCACCAATTAACCGTACTAAATGCATTCTAGTACATATTGTGATCTCGCCTTTTGATACCGCAGCGCGATATCTCCTCTCTAGATTGGCTGAAAAACATTACAAAGAAAACCGAATTTCTGTAATTCATACATCTCAAGACTTCCTCCTCCTACTCAGCTTGAAGCTTCTGACAACAGTCTGACAGCTTGAAACCAACTCCAAGACCTGATATGTTATCTACAGATATAACGTCAACTGAGTGTCAACTGAGATAACGTAGGATAGTATATGATACTCTGCACGACCTCTCATATTGAGCTTTCAGGTGTCAACAGAGTAAACGGAAGTGAAAACATGAGATTCCCTAAACGATTTATCCTATTGAGCTCAGATATCAACAGAGGTACTTCGTATCGGCCTAATGGGGACCATCTTGTTTCCGTGGCCTAGGCAAACGACTCCCATGCGGACACGCGCGGCATGCTTGGGCTGCTAGGCGCTTCTTATGCGCTAAAGCCCCAATTGCCGCTAAGCAAAGGTCCCTAAAAACCTTCAATCTCATCTGCGTGAGAGCTGATGGCGTCACTCAAAGCAAATCCCTCAACACTCTTGATCTTGGAACAGTTTATGCTGTGGTTATTTCCCCGTGACTAGCCTTACTTTGAATTGTTAACGTCATGACAGCCTGATGCAAAATACCTAGTGTAATGAATAACTATTTTGATTTGCTAAACTTATATTTTCAGCTCCTAATTCTCACGGTTTTTGCACCAAAGTTTCTAATTATTTCTATTAATGTTATTAGAAGCATTCTTAAGGCATATTAAAATATTTTCCTTCATACTATTCAGGTTAGCAAAATTTCGCTAAACAAATCAATTCTCAATCAATCAATTATCAAAGCAAATCATTAGAGCTTATTTTAAGTTCCTCCTAATGTCTATTTCTTTTCTTGTCGCTCTTTACCGTTAACCACTAGTATTTTTCAATTGGTATACTTCTAAAATATTCTTTCTTCTTTGTATTTGTTTTTTTTAATTGTTCACTCATTTCATTTTGAAAATTAAATCGTAAACAATGAAGAAAAGTAAATGGAATATTAGGAGCAATATACGTAGACTTTCATATTTGGCAATAATTTTTACGACTTCCTCCAGTAGAATAGATAATATTTCTTTCAATTCAAATTTTTAAGCTTGATTCTTCCACATTCCACATGGGAATACTTCTTCTTGTTCATGAAAGAATTTACACTCTCGACAATAATCAATTTACGATGATCAAATAATAAACACATGAATTTTAGTTAGCTTTGATTTTTAACTTATTGGTGATATATTAAAGCATAAATTACGACATATTTCTTCGGTTAAAGTTCAATATTCATAATCATAAAAATGAAGATAGTATTCACAACAACTATATGCGAGTAGGTTATACTTGGCCATGTATGGAGGAAAGAGTCCTCCATGGTCATTAATGAAGGTAGGAGTGGATTCTCTATGGACATTTAAGGGGAAAAGTCCTCCCTGGCCATTAATGGAGGTAGGAATGGGCCCACTATGGCATTTTTAAGTGATGGAATGGTATCATTAATGGTATCATGGTTAGTAGATAGTATTGATATCAATACTACATATCATATCAATATCATATCCCAGTACCATATCATATCACCATGATATCATTAATGGAGGTAGGAATGGGCCCACTATGGCATTTTTAAGAGGTTTGAGTGGGCCTGCAATGACTTATGTTAAATAATGAGCGAGTCAACAATAGACATTTATGGAAATAGAAGTGGATTCAAAATGACCATTTATGAAGGTGGAAGTGGATCCAAAATGATCATTATGGAGGTGGAAGTTGATCCTCCATAGCCATTTATGGAGCCAGACGTGGGTCGACCATAGCCATTTATGGAGGTAGGAATGAGTCGGCTATGGCCATTTAGAGCTCACTGTGCCTCCCTCACAATCAGATCGACATTAACTGCTCATTATTTGGTCCCCTTTATTTCGCTGTCATCGCTCCATCGATCGCAACGTATGCTTCGTCCGGTCCTTTTGTGGGACACTCCTGGAGCTGCAGTCGGGACCGCGTCCCTTGCTTGCCACCTTAGAGGGGACGATCAGGCCCTTCAGACCGGCCAATAAAGGAAAAAATTAGTTGAATGGAAATAAAATTGAAAATAAACACAGAGGAAATTGCATGGAATTTAAAAAAAAATACAAATAAATGCGTTAATTTTAATTAATGTGGATTGAATGGAAAGAAAATTTAGACGGTAGGATCAAATTTAAAAATGCTTCAAGACATCAGCAAATTAAAACTTATAGCAATTTTCATGTATTCGAATACATGCATATAATATTGAGGGTAAAAAACTTTAACTTGACTCCCAAGTCACTGTAATTCTTCTCAACCTAATTCTTCGCAGCCTATTCCATTTCATTATTCGGATTTATTCATCAATTCGACTCTTCACGAAATAAATTGCCAAAAGTTGGGAAAATTGAGCAATAGAATTTTAAAATTCAGTGAATTTCTTGACCTATCCTACCAACGATCTTATTAGGTCTTTATGATCTTGAAAAACAGTCAGAATATAAGATGACGTGTCCGAGAAAGACACAATTTTCTTTTTTAGCGCCTTGTTTTATGGTTCCGTACAAAGCATCAGTTCCGCTGGTGCTGTTTTTATTTCTCTAGCGTTTCCTACGTCGCTTTTTATAGTTTCCTCCAACGCTTCCGTTATCGATGAAGTCCGCGTTTTGGAGCCACGACACCAGACGTGGCCGCCGCCTTCCTCTGAATCGCTGTAGGCAGGACATACCTAACTTCCATTGCTTCCTTTGCTGCGGTAACGACGGCAGAGTATGAGAGAAATATCCCACTACTGGCGGGATATGTTTGAAATATACCACAGTTGTCGGAATCTGTTGGAAGTATCCCTCACCTGTAGGATATGAGCAAAATATCCCGCAGGTGGTGAGATCTGAACAAATATCCCACAGCTAGAGAAACAGTATTTTCATAGCAGAGCGTGACTCGCTGAGCTTAGAGTAGTAGCTGTTTCGGTGCCACTCACCTCCCTTAGGGGCGACCAAACAAAGACTCCCCTCAATCTCGATGTCTCTACAAGCGTTACCTCATTGCCACTTCCTTTGCTTTGTACGTGCAGAAGCGCGTCGACTACTAGTGCCACGTACATAGTCTTAACTGCCTTCTAATATACATACAGCCTTATCTCCTATCCATATCTGCCCTATCTTTATACATGTAGCGCACGCCTATTAGTGGCACGTAATTCGCGTAGCTGCCCTGTAAAACATACAGCGCAATCTGCTATCATTATCTGCTTTATCCTTTATACGTTGGTGCGGCGACAAAGCGTGGAGCGTACACCGTTTAAACTGTCGTCTTATAAATACTGCCCTATTTGCTATCAGTATATGCCGTATTCATGACACATGTTGCAGGACTACCCTAAGCAGTTACTCCCTCTTCACCATCCTGTGATGCATACAGCTCTATCTGTTGTTCCTACATACTGCAATCTCATGCACATAAACCAAAACACTATTCTTTATAAAGTAAATCTCTCATTATTTTAATTCTAATACTCTTTTCAATTGGCCAAGTTTTCATGTCCTTACTTAAACGGATCTGGTCACGAATTTTTAGTATGTAGATCTCCAAACTTCTACATTATCATCAGCCATCTCAACGACTAATTTCACAAAACATATTCATGATGTCAAAGAGATGACAAGTATCGCAAATTTTGCAAAATTTCATATATTAATTTCAAACTGTGTGTAAATACAATTACATATTTTTTGCATACGACTAACTTCGTGGTGACAGTTCAAAGAAGCCGTAGACTCTTAGAAACATCCATTTTTTTTAAAACAAGGACTAGAGAACCACAATCTAAAGTTTTGACTGACCGACAGCGATGGACTTCTAATCAGAGTGAGTATAACTGATGTTCATTTTTGTTTGTTAAACTAAATTAAATCACTAGTCTCTTCGTTAAAGTTCCGTCCACTTTACGAGCCGGGATTTGGCCATCTTTTATAGGCCAAGAAAGTATTTTGGAATAAAAGAAAGACCCAAAGAGGAAGAAACCAAAGCCAAAAGGGACTCCGGGCCCCGCACCGCTGTCACAACTTTTTATTACATCGCGACCGAGGGATGATTTCTTACCCCGGCCTTCCCTCACCGCTCGAATATATTAACGTTTGCTGTCCACCAGAGATGTCCGTTGTGGACACAAGATTCGGCGAGTCTTCCATCTATCGCCTCTTTCAGCACTTTGTTCCACCAGAGATGTCCGCTGTGGACACAAGATTCGGCGAGTTCGTGGCCGCCGCCTTCCTCTGAATCGCTGTAGGCAGGACATACCTAACTTCCATTGCTTCCTTAGCTGCGGTAACGACGGCAGAATATGAGAGAAATATCCCACTACTTGCGGGATATTAGAAATATTGCACAGCGGCGGAGTATGAGAGAAATATCCCACTACTTGCGGGATATGTTTGATATATTGCACAGCGCTGCAGGGATACGGTAGAAATATCCCACTACTTGCGGGATATGTTAGAAATATTGCAGAGCGCCGGAGGGATACGGTAGAAATATCCCATTACTTGCGGGATATGTTAGAAATATTGCACAGCGCCGGAGGGATACGGTAGAACTATCGCACAGCTGGTGAGATATGTTAAAAATATAACACAGTTGTCGGAATCTGTTGGAAGTATCCCTCACCTGTACGATATGAGCAAAATATCCCTCAGGTGGTGAGATCTGAGCAAAATATCCCACAGCTAGAGAAACAGTATTTTCATAGCAGAGCGTGACTCGTTGAGCTCAGCGTAACTGAATAATAGCCGTTTCGGTGCCACTCACCTCCCATAGGGGCGAGCAAACAAAGACTCCCCTCAATCTCGATGTCTCTACAAGCGTTACCTCATTGCCACTTCCTTTGCTTTGTACGTGCAGTACCGCGGCGACTACAAGTGCCACGTACATAGTCTTAACTGCCTTCTAATATACATACAGCCCTATCTGCTATCCTTATCTGCAATAGGGGTACTGCAATCTAATGCATATAAACCAAAACACTATTCTTTATTAAGTAAAACTCTCATTATTTTAATTCTAATACTCTTTTCAATTGGCCAAGTTTTCATGTCCGTACTTAAACGGCTCTGGTCACGAATTTTTAGTATGTAGATCTCCAAACTTCTACATTATCATCAGCCATCTCAACGACTATTTTCACAATACATATTCATGATGTCAGAGATCTGTCAAGTATCCCAAATTTTTTGCAAGATTTCATAGATTAATTTCAAATTGTGTGTATATACAATTACATATTTTTTGCATATGACTTACTTCGTGGTGACAGTCAAAAAAGCCGTAGACTCTTAGAACAATCCATTTTTGAAAACAAGGACTAGAGAACCACAATCTAATGTTTTTACCGACTGACAGCGATGGACTTCTAATCAGAGTGAGTATAACTGATGTTCATTTTTGTTTGTTAAACTAAATTAAGTCACTAGTCTCTTCGTTAAAGTTCCGTCCACTTTACGAGCCGGGATTTGGCCATCTTTGATAGGCCAAGAAAGTATTTTAGAATAAAAGAAGGACCCAAAGAGGAAGAAACCAAAGCCAAAAGGGAGTCCGGACCCCGCACCGCTGTCACAACTTTTTATTGCATCGCGACCGAGGGATGATTTCTTACCCCGGCCTTCCCTCACCGCTCGAATATATTAACGTTTGCTGTCCACCAGAGATGTCCGCTGTGGACACAAGATTCGGCGAGTCTTCCATCTATCGCCTCTTTCAGCACTTTGTTCCACCAGAGATGTCCGTTGTGGAGTGGACACAAGATTCGGCGAGTCTTCCATCTATCGCCTCTTTCAGCACTTTGTTCCACCAGAGATATCCGTTGTGGACACAAGATTCGGCGAGTCTTCCATCTATCGCCTCTTTCAGCTCTTTGTATCTCTTCAAACAGAAATATTCAGAGTTCAAAAGTTTAGTGCGCGCTGTTGACACAAAATTGGGCGAGCTATCTGAGTATCGGTATATTATAAACTTCGCCAATTATCAATGTTTTTCAATAATTTAATACACTTCATGGCAATGCAAACTATGCAGATGGACATCACATGTGCTTTTCACCTTCTTCTCTGTATCGTATGGGGTTAAAACATCTGCATTTAATGCATAATAATGGGATAAACTTTTAAGGTATCAACAAACTGGTCGATGGCCGAAGAGCAAAATTAACCTGTGTAAATAACATTGGATAAAGTCAAATTTTATTATTGTTTATGTTATAATAAATAAAATAGTATGTTCCATTCCATTCTCTTCCAGATTCCAAGACAAGAAGTTTAGCAACTGATTACTGATATTAAAGGTTTGAATATGTTACTTGAATTTTATTTTCTTTCTGAGCAGACGAGCACCGGGAGCTAAATGGACACTCGGAGGAAGATCTGAAGAGGCAGCGAACTCAATATACTACCGATCCCCTCTACACAAATGTAAGAACCTGAAACCTCATATCCAATGATCCATGCAGGAAATTATTTGGTCTTGGTTTTGATATCAGCACGATTTATTTTAAATGTTAAAATAATATGCTTCATATATTGGTATGTCAAAAAATTCCAAATTTATGACCGCTCCATCGAGAAATGTTCTTATCTGAGACACTTGAAATATCTCCCTCATAATTTTTACGAGGGACACTTACTCGAGAAATGGTGTAATTTTTTATTCGGTTTTCGCTAGTAACTAGCCAAATGACTCATAAAATTGACGGCTAGTATCCCATAAAGCCCTCCAAAACATCAGTCAATCCGTCCACTCTGCAAGGATGTCTCGTCACGGTGGAATGTTGCTGTCGTAACGATGCTGTTCCCCGATGTCCAGAAACTTTGGCTCAGCACAAAAAAGCACAAATGGACAATTTATGAAAATTAGTTTCTTCGACGAATGTCGTGCACATATATTGCGTAGGGTACTTCATAATTCCATCGGTCACAACTGGCCAAGCTTGAGATTGACTCAGTCCAATGGGGGAGCTCCTAACTTCACGTTAGGACAGCCATGATCGCCGTGGCAGAGGGGGATTTCCTTAGACATGATCGCCAATGACGTGGGGTTTTCCCTCAAGTTTGGTCAGCACAACCAGCCAATCACATGCTTTATTACCTGATTGCAGATCCCAAGAACAGCTTTGATGTTTGTCCCTTTCGCTGCCTCCGACAATTCATCACAAAGACATGAGACGTTTTATGCGCTCTTTTTTATAGGGCCGTTCATTTCTAACCTTATATAATACGGAGCAAATTTTTTGGTTTCCAAATATTGAAGAAAAACACAAAATGAGTTCTTGGTGACAATTCTAGCTCTCAATTCCAGTAAAAATAATTTAAACAAAGCGTTCATGCCTCTATTCAATAGATAACCTGTATATGTGTGTTTTTTTGTCTGTATATGTATAAAGGGCTTCATTTAAGTACATAATTAATTAATGAAATTTGTTTTCTCTAACCAGATGCTGTGGTCAAAACAGTGGTCCTCCCTAAAATCTGACGACAATTCTAAAGCCATATTGCCTGACTTAGGGTCTGCAGTCCCGGGAGCTGTTTCTCCTTATAGGTGAGTAGCGGGGGTGACATCAAAGGAAGTTTATGAATACTTGTTGAAAATTTAAATTCCGCCGTCCGAAACTGTAAATCGAATGAAGAACTCAATTTTGTTGGAAGCTGAATTGAGTAAGCTGTTTTTGGAAGCTACGACAAATTTTTTGGTGGCTCTAATAATGATATAGCTTGGTTTCTTGGTTTCTTCCCGTTTCCTACAAAATTCTACCTGATATCGAGCTATTCTGAGGAAGCTTTACCAAGAAATTTATTCGTATTTTTGTTATTTAATTCATTTACAGCGCACAAACACTGTCTCTTCATAAGAAGGCATCTCATCCGAAACTTTTTCAATTATCCCAGAATTTTTCTTAATAATCTTTCAATTTTGGGGAGCTTTTGTCACGATTCAAATAAAGAGACAAATCAACTCATTTAAATCAACAAATGAATTACACTTTGAAATAAGAATTATATTTTTGCAACGAAATCAAATTTAAAGACGGTGTCAACTTTATACAGTGAATTTTCCCTTTACGAAAAATAGATAAAAACATTTCCTAAGTTGATGAATCGACTCCTCGTGCAGCGCGGTGCAATCTTTCGTTGACCACAACAGCAGCTTTGTGCCGTCCGTAGCTGTGTCAGGTAGTACGACCGATGCTCTATACGACAGCATGGCGATGGGTCACCCTACGTCCAACCACGTCTACACACCTCCGCTCCCCACCTCTTTAGGTGAGAACTTTTCTTCCACCGATTCATTCTCTTCAATTAGGTGAGAACCTTTCTTCCACCGATTCATTCTCTTCAACGGATCACTTCTTAACCAACTCGAGAATCATTTTTCCCTTTCAACCTTCAGCGCAGCTTTTCTACCTTATCTATTCTCTGCCACCTCTTTAGGTGAGAACCTTTCTTCCACCGATTCATTCTCTTCAATTAGGTGAGAACCTTTCTTCCACCGACTCATTCTCTTCAATTAGGTGAGAACCTTTCTTCCACCGACTCATTCTCTTCAATTAGGTGAGAACCTTTCTTCCACCGATTCATTCTCTTCAATTAGGTGAGAACCTTTCTTTCACCGATTCATTCTCTTCAAACGATCTCTTCTTAACCAACTCGAGAATCATTTTTCCCTTTCAACCTTCAGCGCAGCTTTTCTACCTTAGTTATTCACTGTAAATTCTTTTCATGACGATCGGTTTTATTGTTTTTCGTATCCTGGTTGTCATGCCTTCTTTTTATAGATCAAACTTCCTGATTTAAGGTCTTCATTTATAGAGTTTCAGTATAGATGCACCGGCCAAATCAAATGCAAACGGCTCATCCTCATTTATCACGCTAGACCTTTTCGTGCTTCTTTCATTTTTTTTCTATACATTCATTATTGTTCTCATCTTAGTTATTCATCTTTATTTTCGTGCCACAAAGCTCATTGGCATTCAATACCATTCCTGTACATTTCTTCCCTCACTATTCTAAGTTTTCTCCAACTATGTCAACTCACCAGAAAATCCACTTACAGAAATTTTCCCTAAGTTACTAAACTATAATACTCAAGTCTTCAAAGGTGAGTTTGAAAACATTTTGTTAATTAGCGCTTATTCCAGCTTGAAATGCTCTCCATTGTAATCATAATGTCATTGGCTTGTAGTAAATCTGCTAGAGAATGTTTTGTTCAGTTAGTCAACGTTTTGTATTTCTTGTCTGTCTGTAACTCTCTCGTAATTGAGAAAAGCAGTAGCTTTGCAAAACCATGTTATGTGTTGGTTAGTAATATTGGAACATTTCCATGCTTGCTTTACTGCAGAAACCCTGTTGAGTAGACCCTTTCTTGTCAGCATGTCAGTAAATTTAACCCCTTTTCATTTTAAATTGTAATACATCCCCGTAGTATGAGGACTGATGTAACTCATAGTGTGTGCAATGTTTACATAATTATATGAACAAAACCAACTTAACAAGCAAAAACTCCGCAAACTTCCTCAAAAGTGTAATTTTTTATTCGAAAATAACATTTATTTCTGGCCGGGCTATATTTTTCCCAATTATGTGAAAAATTCAAATTTAAGCTGCAGTATAATATTCATTTTGCGGCCAAATTTATATCAAAACGTAGGTCGATTTTTTGTGAGAATATATTTGTTTTTAAATCATCCGTTTTAAGCGATTCTAAGTTTAAATATAATTCTCTTACGCCCTGCATGACTTTTACAACTCATTGAACAAAATAAGGTACCGAATTCTAGAACGAACACTGATGGTCCGCTATTTCAAATCCTGCTATCAGTGGCGAGTATTCGAGTCCCCTTATAATCAACTTCTTCGAACATTGACATTCTTCGGCGGTAAACGAGTCTAAATTTTACACACCTTAACCCTTCGTCTGAATGCCAGCGGTTTGGATACGACTAGTAGTAAAGATGGTTTGTGTATCCGTACGCTAATATTTTATTCACAAATAGTGATCGAGCGCCGATGATTTGAGCATAATTTTTGGATTAATTCACAAAAAAGGATTTAAGTCTAAATTTTACACACCTTAACCCTTCGTCTGAATGCCAGCGGTTTGGATACGACTAGTAGTGAATATGGTTTGTGTATCCGTACGCTAATATTTTATTCACAAATAGTGATCGAGCGCCGATGATTTGAGCATAATTTTTGGATTAATTCACAAAAAGTGATCTTGCACGAGCAATTCATTCATATTATTTAATTCACAAATCATGATCGGGCGCCAATGATATGAGCATAATTATTCGTGGGGTTTCGGGAGCAAATGTCAGCTTACACGCTCTGGTCCCCCATTATAGGTGGCGTGGCAGGGTTGGCTCCCCTTAGCCCCATCTCCATGCAAGATGTTAAGCCTGTCCTAACCTCACCTCCTCAATTGGATTCAGCTGCTTCTGCACACGTGCATTATCAGCAAGGTAACCTGCTCTGTCTGGCTAACCTATAAATCAACTTTCTAACTTGTTGACATTATAAGCAAAGTAACCTGCTCCGGCAAACCTGAAGGACACATTTAAAAACTTATCTACAAAATAAGCAAGGTAACCTGCTCTGGCTAACCCGTATAGCCCACTATCAAAATTGCCACCCTATCAGGCAAGATAAGCAACCATTATATGCACTATATTCATTGACTCATCCACCATGCAATACGGAATATATATCGAAGAAGAAATTATTATTCAGAAAGCACTATGCACTCTTGTATTTACAATTTAGCGTACACAAAAAGCCCGTCCTTTTTATACCACGAAACAAAATCTTCGCAATTTCGTGGTTTTCGCGATTCCTTCAGCAGTTCAATGTCTAAAAATGATATTTTTGCATGAAATAATTGCTTATTGATTGTTATTTCAAACCAGAAAATCAGCAGAACGTCAAAATTTTATAGATTGATCTTACTTTAACCGCCACTCAAAGTATATGCTGCTATGTATTCCTAATTTGTAGCATTCCGTAAAACTTATTACAATTTTATATTATGTTCACAATAAGAATTGACAATAGCTTTGCATGCTCATTCATGCACTTGCAAAATTCTTGTGCGATATTTCGTCGTCATTGCTAGACTGTCGTCTTCAGCAAGTGCCAATACATTTTTCCCTTAGAACGCCAAAGAAGTCTCTGTGTGGAAGCCTTTATGGCATGTAGCTGTTAGAGGATAGCGTTGGTATCTTGAGACAGCTCGGCTCCTCAACAATGGAGCATTTTACAGTCTGGCTGGCGTATTCACGCCGGATATTTTATCGGTAGTTCGCTCTCATGAAAAGACGGTTTTCATGAGCATCTTGATTTATCCAAGCAAGTGTATCTGGCGGCCGTGTTTTCTAAAGCAGCCACAATGGAGAGCTCGACTCATTGTTCTGATGGGACGAGGCCTTCTTGCTCCAACAAAATTAACTTCAACCTACAATTTTTTCCCCTCGCCGATTTATTCCTCCAAGAAAATTCTCAGCATCGTAGTTCTCCAGAAGCCGTTTTTGTGTTACTCATAAACAATGACGAAGATAATTAATAAAAAAAATAAGTAATGTTGTTTAAGTTGGTTAAGTTCTATTAGCCGTAGAATGATTCATTTAAGTAAATGCTTGATCATAGAGCAAAGTAAGTGCATGGCTTAGAGAGCTACCCCTTCACTATCGTAGTGTAATTCATTGTTCTCAGTAATTCCAATCCACCTGCTAGTTTTGCACTGTTGACGAATGCTACTTTTGTCACCCCATGTCGTGCCGGCACCATGACTGCACATCGATGCACCATGCACCTGCTTGTGTTCTTCTACGATGATAAAATAAACTTAAGGTAATCACTTACTCGTGCACATAAGGGTACGTACAAATGTCCAAACCGCAAAATTGGTAGTAATTCTAGCGTTACTTTCATGTGATCTAGCTTCTACATCATTCCTAGATTAATTTTGCATATCAGGGTAATATAGCAAGAAAATGTTTTAGCCAAGGCCGTTTCCCGCCCTTTTCTTGGCCGTTAGTTCGTCAGTAAGAGCGTCTCCGCCAACTGCCGCTCTGCTCCCTAGCACTAGTCTCCCATTGGCTGCTGAGCTCTTGCAGCTCCCTCTGCTTCGTATCATCACGCGCAGCGAATTTCTTTTATATGCTATCCAAACGGCTCTGCCAGAATATCATTTTATTAAGTTCTCTAAGGAGTCCTCTGTGACTAAGCTCGTTGCTTGCTCAGGCAGCCTCTATCAATGGCAAGGCTATTATTTGCCGAACATCAAATTGTGGTAAAAAATAAACAATGCTTTAATTTCCCAACCCTGTTATCAATTTCCCAATTGTCGCCCTGGTTATAAGTAATAAATTCTCAACTTTGCTATCAAATAGTGTTTTGGACATTTGTGTCGTTCGCACACCTTATATGCAAGAATAATTGACACTTTTTAAAGTCCAGAATGCCAAACTTCACAGATTATTAAGCCACATAACATCTCAAGGAATCGCTAGAATATTTTAGCTGGGTTGAAAAATGAGTTCAGTCATAATTTCATTGATGAATATCAGAATTGGAATTTGTCGCAATATATCTTAACAGTTTTGTAATGAATCTCTACGAACTATACCTAAGTATTCTCAAATTTACTCGTGTCTCTCAAAAAACGAAAAGACTAAAGCACCAACTTTAGTTTCCAACAAAATTTTTTCCATGAAGATAACGGGATAAATACGAATTGAGGTTGCTTTTCTCTTGTGAACTCTAGCAAAGCGCAGCTGAGGGCTACCTCTTAGATTGTTAT
Source organism: Hyalella azteca (assembly GCF_000764305.2). Classification (NCBI taxonomy): domain Eukaryota; kingdom Metazoa; phylum Arthropoda; class Malacostraca; order Amphipoda; family Hyalellidae; genus Hyalella; species Hyalella azteca. The sequence continues at coordinate 912,477 of NW_025936295.1, read as the reverse complement.
GTGGCTGCGGTAAGCTGTGAAGTGTGATCGTTTGACGTGCTTGGGAGGCCTACAGTTTCTGTTCTCGTATCCCCTCAGGCCTCACAAGCGATGGCAACAATAATGCCTTGGCTTCTAATAACAATATGAGGAGTGGCACCTCAACTCCCCCTTTGAGCACTCCTCCTCCCCACACCCCTTACGCTGCACAGTCTGTCTCCCCAAATCCTAGTTTGCCCCATCAACTTTCACCATACGAACAACTTCCTCTCTCACCTCAAGAACATCATCAGCACGGCCTTAGCCAACATCATCAAAGTAGTCTTCACCATCATGGCCAACATCATCACTCACATCAAAATGTTCACCATGATCCCACACCTCACCATCACCATCATCAGCAACAACACCAACATCATCACCATCACCAGTTATCACCCCCCATCTGCCACCCGCACGGTCGGTCCGCTCAACATGACTCGAGGCTGTCCGAAGTCAGCTTATCTGACTCGGGCTACCTGGGGGTTAGTGTTACTCCCCTGGACCCATCACACATTTTGGCCCCTTGCTCGTCCCCACTAAAGGCCGACACACCTTGTTCCTCTTCATCCTCGATCCTCACTCTGCTTCAACCCACCTCTACCAACTCCCTGTCACAAGCATCCCCCACAAACACCTTCAGTTTCGCACAGCCTCCCACCAATGCGACTTCTCAAGGCTCTATGGAAGCACCATTCTCTCCGTTGCCGCACTTCTCAGGTAGGTGTTGCACTGCACTGTTAGAAATCAGTGGCCGAATGTTATTCAGTGAATATCAGCCAAGGTTTTTCGCATTCGTGCTAATTGCATCTTTTGCTAATCTCAATTAATTGTGTGACTTGTCTGATAGTATTTTAATTCCCTTAAGGTTCATCTTTTTGAATTCATGTAAATTTTTCGCTTCAGTTCTCCTAGTACGTTTCTTCAGAAATAGGTTCATTTGTTTCAGAATAAATAGTTTCGACCTCAAACTCAGTTCATCGACGTGTGAAATTTTGTCCTCTTTCGGTAACCGCAACCGAAAATCGAGGACCTAATTTTCACTTTGTTTCTGCTCGGGTCCGAATATTCAGAGATCTTCAATAATCTACTTATTACAACCATTTCATTACCTCCCAGGTTCATTCAACTTGGTTAAATTTTTTATTCTAACAAGAAGGATTGTGTTTGTGCATTCCTAAAGTAATATTATTATTTATCACATTTACTGCAACAGTTCCCTAAGGCTATACTTCAGCTTCTGTCTAGAATCTAGATTTTGTCTCCAGTATCACCCTGTTACGGCATGCGCACTCTTATAGTCTCTTTTTAAGTAGTTTCTGTTTAATTGTCGTTCTGGATTCATGTTTTGTGATAGATGTTACGTAGTTATTCGATGTAAGCAAAATTCTTGTTGAACTATCGCATTTATTCTCGAGCTCAGTTCTACTTGCCATCAAAGTTCAGTGTCTGGAGATGCTGAGAGTAAGTACGAGTATGCATCAAAGCAACGGAAAAACAATAATGTCACCCTACGAGTAACGTGCACCACAACGAACAATACATTACTTGAGAGAGGTGTATCAAAATTTTGTAGTAAGTGATCGGTCGTATGATTCAAATTTTGTCACAAAACTTGCTAATGATATTTATATTCTATTTAAAATTTCACTCTCAGTCATCAACATGCCTTGGTATCAAATAACACGATATTGCACAAAAAATCTAATATTCAAGATTTATTGGAAGTTATTGGATGTTTTCAAAATTTTCAATCTGAAATTCTTCCACTTCTTATTGTTTTCGTAATTGGCGCTTTTTATATCATTTCACACATTAATTTCAATGACTAATACGTATTTATAACAAGTGATCACCTTCCCAATAACGAAGACGAACACGGGCCTTTTCAACAATCTCCTTCTAACCATCTTGACTCTCCCTCGCCTTCTCATCCCAGAGCCAGAGTCACTTACGTTTTTTTACAGCTACCCTGAAGTTCATCAGGTCGAGAGGAGCGAAGCAGCTCTTCAGTTTAATAGAACTTTGCTCCTGTTGGGTTTTTCTTAAGGGTTATTTTTAGCGCAGCCACTTCCCTGGTCAGACTGTATAACGTACGGTTCGACTCAATGCTCTCACATCGCGAAGAACTAGGAGTATTAACCCACACATCCCTTTGAGCTACCATGTATCATTTCCCTTCGGGAAGTGCTATGAGGCACGATGTAATGATTCGTTCATTTTAATAAATTCTCAGGCCGTTTGACTCAACCCTGCAAAGTGTACATACACCTCAAATTTCTCAACTGATTGCTCCAACAGTGCAGTCATCAACTTGTATGTAATTTTACTTCACTAAAATCTCGTCGCTCATCGGTGTTGGGCTGTGGCTTACAAAACTAATAATGCGTCATTTTTAATTTCCCCATAATTTAAATCTGTTTAGATTAATTGTTTCGTGTTTTCATGCGCGGCTTATCAATAATACTGATTCATCCATATCAGGTACGGCCAGCGTGGGGGCCTCAATGACAGACTACAGTGCCTACACCTCACCGTATACCCAAGCATACGCCACAGGCTACCCCGCCTACGGTTACGGTTCAAGCGGTCTGCTTAGTAAGTAACCGTGAGTATTGATATCTAGCGGATCTGCTACTGGTCACGGGATCTCTGGGGTTTCTGCAAGGAATGGCAACACTGCACACCATAGCATATAGTTCGGTCTCATGGCCGCCACTCTATATGGCACTCCTCTATCTGCTGCTCTTCATGTTTTGGTTTTAAACCTTTAGCTTTTCATGGACGTCTACCTGTCAGAAGACTCCGATGATGAGTCTATGATTTATGAAAAGTATGATCACCTTTGAACGAAAGCATTTCCGCTCATTGCTTGACAGGTTATCGTCAAGCATAAACCGCTTACTTCACATTAAAATTGGTCATCTTTTGTGCCACGAAACTTTTCCGTAAACAGTCTCCATCGTAACCTGATGTCTGAACCCCCTCCCCCCTCATTAATTAATGTGTGTTCTTGATCGAGAAGCACCGTCCAGTACATAAAGGAAACGAAAAAACTCACCTGTGACATGGTGGCCCAGTGGTTAAAGTTCAGAGTATGCAGGATTGGAGCAGAAAGGTGCAGGTTCGATCTCTTTTTACCCCGGTTTCTGGTCAAAATTGGTGAAGAGGACGGGCGGTACAGCAAAGCAAAATAGGAGCAGTGAGTTGCGCGTTTGAGACCACAACAAGCTGTGAATGTTCCGCAATGTTAAGAATCGGCGACATGCATACGGCCAAATATACGCTGAGACCGCTTATATATATTATAACTCATAGTTGGGACGAAACTCCATGGTTTTCATGTCTGCTATGGGTGCTTTTTGGGTAGAAGAAAGGGACTAAGTTCCATTCCTTCTCTTACACGAGGTGTCTTGCACATTCTCGATAATTCCCGCCACTATCCTTCTCCACTGGCCACTCTACGGACACTTTAACATATGTACGTTGTATCGTATTATTCCATTCAAAATTTACACAAAAAATTCAGACAGAGCATTAATTCATTCTAAATTTTGACAAATATCACGTTTCGCCACTTTTCGAGTGATTCGAAAACGATTAAAATAGTTTAAAGACATATGAAATTTCCTGTTCTAAGCCACGATTATCTGTATTTTTATTTCTATAGCATAACAATTATTATTTTGCTAGAACGCTTCTGTTAAATACGATTTCGAACTTCCTTGAATCGACATTTTCTCGCTTCTGATAAATTTTCATAGCTTCAAACAATCAATTTCCATTTGCGTGAAGTTTCAGTTACTTATAGGTTAATTCAATAACTTAATTCTCTAATTTGGTGTAACAAAACAAATGTTCACTAACCTTATTCTATTTCAGATATCGGTAGCTACGCCCGACAAGGTGGCGTCAACCACAGCAGCAGCAACAACAGCAACATGTCGACGTCTTGCAGCAGTCCTAACCAAGCGTTGGACTCGTCCTGCAACGCCAACCTCCTACAGTCTTCCGTGCATCAACTTAGAATAAATTGCCTCCAGAACCCTCATGCCGGCGGGACGTCCGACGCAAGATGAAACCTGCCATCTTCTTAGGACCACCGCCCTGTCATCTACTTAGGACTGTCTCCCTGTAATCTACTTAAAATTATCAACATGTCATCTACTTGGACTACCAGTACCAGCGCGATCTACTCACCTCCATGCTAGACTGAAGAAACGTGTTCGCTGAAATCAGATGTCAAGCTGTGATCCGTCACGTCCAATAAAATGACATCACGTGTTTCGCTTTAACTGTCCGTTTTCGATGTGGCCAACGGGATGGTTAAGTCGCACGCAGCCTTGCCAGTTTTGCTCCAAAAGCAGCCTACGCCTAAATAAAGTTCGTGGTATAGGTCGGCGGTAATTTATTTCCCTTCCGTTGACAAATTGATTGTATTGCTGATAATATTGAATCGTTAAGTTTATATGGGTGTTCTCAACATTAAAGAGAATGCAAATAAAAATCTAACTGCATTATTAACTACGACGGTACCATAACATTTGACGTCAGACAGGTATCAGTTGCGTTTTAAGCTCGCGAGATAACATGCAAAATGATTAGTTTGTTAACAGCCTAAGCAATTATGCGGAGCGTAATTCAGGCTGGTGCTAATGGAACCTTATACATAGCCTCACAAATGGCATGGATTTCTTTTGCATATATTTTCTCATTTGTTTCATTATATACATTTTCTAGTGAAACCATGCAATCATTCTATGCTGAGTTATTTTCTCTATCAATGCCAATTGAGGAAACTGCATAATAAACACCCAAATATCAAGAATCTAAGAGTATTGAGATTTATTTGTAATCTAAATACTCATCGACCTAACGCAGCCGATCGGCAATCACGAATTGTCAAATAAAATGCGACAGGGGCTATCAAATGTCAGGATCTTATCGTGTGAATACTAAGAGAAAACCTGCTCTAATTTTACACATCATCATGAAAATCCTGTGATTCGCGCTTTTTGTTGATTTAACTTAAGTTCATGCGACTGTCCAAGAAATGACGCTGTTCGGCAAATACCGAGCTCAAGATTCATCAGTATTTATGTATCGACTCTGCGACTATTTGACTGAGTCATGTGTTTTTATGTGTAATTTCGTCCGTATTGTACATGACAAGGGTATCTGGTTCATAGTGTAATATCTTTTGTATATTTGATTTAGCATATGATAGATTGACGTATGTATGCTTCGGATGATTTCATCAGTTGTTGTCTGCAATGTTTTCTTAGTGGTCGCCTTACTTAGCGAAACTTCAGCTAGTAACCAAAGACTTTAAATTATTGTTCAGGGTATTGACTTGAGCTCTACTTTATTATTCTCACCATCGACCCACCACTACACAATTACCCACCGTGTTCACCTCATTCATCTCTTAGAATGTCATAATACCACTACCACCAGAGACCAGGGCCTATACTTTCAAAAAAGTTAAGAGATCGTAAGTTCATCAGCCAATCATTGACGGCCTTCCAAGCAAAATCCACCAATCATAGACAAGAAAATAGAGCGTAATTACTTTCGTTAACTTAGCGAATTTTGAAAGTATGGCCCCAGGCATCTTCACCTTAGAACTCTTCTCGCTTACTCCAACTACTTCTTGCCGGAAACACTGGGCACTTCTGCGACCATTGGCAGAAGACACCGATTACAGTCCCTGATGAGGATGTGTCTGGTACTGCCTCAAATTAATGGTCGTGTACGGTAGACATCGAGTTGTTAGTGCGTACCTTTTAGGTCGCAGGAACTAGGATTTCGGCTCAGCGGATATACAACGAGATTCTTCCTACCTTTCTTCCCCGGGCATGAGGGGAGTTGGCAGGAAAGCCCCTCAGCCGCCAGCGGCCTCAGAGCCTCTCTTCCTCTTCATGGGGAGGAGAGAAGCTCCTGCCGACCGCCCATGTCCATTTCATAATTTAAAAATATATATCCTACTTTTTTCACCATCAAAACTACTTTCTCTTCTCATCTTTGAAAATGTAATTTCTTCACTCTCACCTTTAAAACTGCCCTCATTACTGTTTACATTAATTTTCCCCTAAACTTTCCCTAACGAATGTATGAACCGATTTGCCGCCAACGTCTCCATCCTTAGACATGGGCACTGCATTATTGCATTATTGCACTCCAACGCTCTTCACAATTTGTTAAACGCATTAGGTACAGTTATTCGATTGCTATCGAATATCCACCGATTAATATTTAAAATCGCCGCTCAATAGTTACCACCATTTTCCTCTTTATTTAAGTTAGAATTAACCAACACGGTTTGGCCCCTCTCTCTCAGTGACTCGATTCTCACGTACAGTAAGTTTTGGTGCAAATTTTTGCGTGTCTGTTGAGGCTTAGTCCACGGCACGAGCTTATCAATGCTATCTTTCCTTATATTAAATTGCGAGCTTTTCTCCAAGCCGTTTATTGAGTATATGAAGAGGCAGAAAAGAAAAGCAATAAGTTGTGTTTTGAATTAGCGGCGCCAAAGATGGACTCAATTAACGAGTAATACTCAACAATGAATTTCTTTGCTCCGTGTCCTCTTCGTGGATATAATGTTGTGAAGAACTAAGCCGATTTCTGTACGGTTTGGTATCTGAATTCAGTGGTTGTACTGAAAATTTTAAATTCTTCAAAACTATTTTTGGGACATTCCTGGTTGACCAGAAACTTTGGGATTCACAAGTTATCCATTACATTATTTAAGGTACTTTCGTGCATGGGGTTTCGATGTTTTGATTGAGACCATACGAACATCGAATGCACGCAATTGTTTTCATCACATTAATCGTCTTCAAATTTTTGCCGCCACATCGATTACTCTACATTACGTTTATTTTTGAGTATCAATTGCTGAGAATTTAAAGCCTTCTGTCAGCCCATGTAAATTTCGACCTATGTCTCGTTAATTTTGATCCCAGCAAACATTCGGAGAAAATGTTACGCGTATTCTCTGATGAAACTGTGAGCGAATTTAATTTTGTTTATTTATTATTTAGGATTTATTTCATGTCGTGTCTTATTTAGGAAATCAATCCATATTTTTTGTGAAGTGATTATGTCGTTTGTGAACGACCAACCTGTTCAAGATAATTCCACCCTCATCTCATCGTCAAGATCGCGATGGACAAAATGAAAGTTCAAGTTTAATAGTGCATCGAATCGTCAATTACGTCACGACGTGATAAAAAAATTCATCATTTTAGTATAGATTAAGAAAAATCAACTATTTTTGATCGCATCCAAGTTCACGGTTCATAGCACTTATTTATGATCATCTACAAGTTCGATCATGTTTCCATGAAAAATATTCATTTGTTATGTGTTTAGGTTCTGGTTATGATGATTTTTTGACTTACGATTAAGAAAGAGTTCGTAGTTGGACTTAACATCATTAAAAGATTCGCGATAATAGTAATTTTTAGGAATATTTGATTTTGTTTGAAATTTACCTGAAAAGATAATGACTGAGGCTTGTTCACTAGTTCGCTAGTGCTTTGTAACTTTGTATATAAATTAGAATAAGTGTAAATAGCGGGCTAGAGATCTGGTATTTTACTATTTAGAAACAAAAGGCATGAAATGAACGCTAATGTTCACCATATACAAGTTTGCGCTTCAGACATTCACCTCCAGTTCATGAAAGTCATTTTTTTTTCATGTCGTGTCGAAAAGTCAAGTTTTATTTGAGTTACAGAAAGAAAAAATTGCTTCATTATGCCTGAATGATTCATGTTGATAAACTTATGTTTGCGCTAATTTTGTCAACCCATTTCAATATTCTGCGTATTGCATTGAAGATGGCAAACGATGATCCCTCGACGTCTTTAGAACTTTATACATCCGATGGTATAAACCTTAATTCAAGTCCATTTGCATCTCTCTTGTTTCTCGACGCTCATTTTCTAATGGGCTTCATTTTTAGAACAATTTTGTGATGATTACTCCGTATTTTTAATGTATTTATTTCTCTTCTCATCTCGGCAATATTTTTGTATTTATTGTTTTGCGGTTGGCCTTGAATTTATTTAATGTCTTCACGGAAGATTCTCTTGACATCGTATCTTTGCAGCCTAGCCAGCTTGTGGTTCATCTCAATAAACCAAAAAATTATTACTTCTGCAGACAGTTACAGATGTATAAATATTATGTTTCATTTGAATTCTGGTAACTTTATAAGAAAAAAGTTTTTCAAGCAACTTCAACAAATCGCAGTCATGCAATCAGAATCACTGCATCTAGAATCTAGTATCATAATGATTATTCTCGTCATCGCAGTGAATATATAATTATCATTGTGATTATACTCATTGCAGTAATGATTATACTCACTATCGCAGTGATTATACTCACTGTCGCAGTGATTACATTCACTGTCGCAGTGATTATACTCACTGTCGCAGTGATTATACTCACTATCGTAATGATTATACTCACTATCGCAGTGATTATACTCACTATCGTAATGATTATACTCACTATCGTAATGATTATACTCGCTATCGCAATGATTATACTCACTATCGCAGTGATTAAACTCACTATCGCAGGGATTACATTCACTATCGCAGTGATTACATTCACTATCGCAGTGATTATACTCACTATCGCAGTGATTATACTCACTATCGCAGTGATTATACTCACTATCGCAATGATTATATCATTATCATAGTGATTATACTCACGAATACAGTTTCTGATTTGATCAATTTTCTTAAAGAAGTTGAGGCTGATGATGCGAGCGCCGAACGTTTTGTTGTTTAGTGATAGGGTCGAGACCAAGAGGCCCCTTTGTTGTGTTTTGTATCGTTTTAAGGTTGAATTTCTTCTTACTTTTGCTGTCTTTTGAACATGCTCTGCAAACAGCGGATCCTGTGAGCTACTCTGGATTAGTGCCGTAGCCAATCACTAATAATAAAGTGAAATGTTTATACTCATGAAATTGGATATGATTTCCCCTTGATGACTGCATTAGTTCTCGGGAAATTATTGAAGATCAACCCCGGAGATCTCGTTCTGAAAATAATAAACATCCACGGCATATACAGCCTTACATTTAACAATCTTTGAGAGAGAAACTTCTTATAAGCCACTTTATTAAAATGGTTAGAAGACAATCTGGCATCATTTAAAACGTAGCTCATGGAATTGACAACATTACTAGAAATTAAAATTTTATTCATTGAAGGTAAACTGAGAGCAGAAGAAGTTTTCAGACAAAAACTAAAACATTTATGTTCGTTTCTAACTACGGCTAAGACCCATCAACGTAAATGTTCTACCGCAAATGACGCATTAAACCCATTTCTAACATCTATATACCACACTTATAGATAAACGATACAACATTGATCATAATAAGCTTTTCTAAGGGAAACCCATTTCAACACTGTTTCGTAGCTATCAGGATAATTTTTTATTTTTTATTACAATGCTTTGTTCAATTTGAGGTGAGATACTTTTATTAAAGGTGGCGACTCAAGTGCTACTGGCTTCAGTCATCAGTACAGAGGAACGTCCGGCGCGTCTTCGAAATCTTATTGGCCGAACTCTTCACCCTCCGCCTGATCGTGCTCTTCACCCTCCGGCTCACTGAGCTCTCTACCCTCCGCCTCACCGTGCTCTTCACCCTCCGTCTCATCGTGCTCTTCACCCTCCGCCTCACCAAGCTCTTCACCCTCCGGCTCACGGAGCTCTTCACCCTCCGCCTCACCGTGCTCTTCACCCTCCGCCTCACCGTGCTCTACACCCTCCGCCTCACGGAGCTCTTCACCCTCCGCCTCACGGAGCTCAGACGCGAGGCATAGCGCTGCTTCAACGTCACACTCGCAGACGCGGTTCACGCAGGTCGCCTCCGACCGAACTATTACAAGTGATTCAAACATCAATAAATCCGCCAATAAATGATATTTTTGCAGCTCAATACCTGCTATTTTATGCAGAAATATTATCGCAGCAAATATAATTTTTAGAATACACTTGTCGCCCCAAGAAACCCTCATCACAAAAGTACAGTAATTCATCAAGTACTTATATTTGATTCTTCACACACAAAAGTCGAATTAATAAGCAATCCAAACCTTCAATAGTTGATAGCGATTGGTGCTTGATGCTTTTTCGTTCCTTATAACTGGTGAAGACTCTCACAACCAATTACAACCAACATCCTGGATAATTGGTGATACAAATTTTGCTTGGAGAGAACGTGAACATAAACCCATAGAATAATGAGTAAATAACTAATAATCGCGTTTTAACTCACCGCAATGCTAACGTGAACCTTAATTAATACTGAAATGAACAACAAAATAACGTTTTAACTCACCGCAATGCTAGTGTGAACCTTAATTCATACTGAAATGAACAACAAAATAACGTTTTAACTCACTGCAATGCTAACGTGAACTTTGATTCATACTGAAATGAACAACAAAATAACGTTTTAACTCACCGCAATGCTAACGTGAACTTTGATTCATACTGATTGCCGGCAAGATTTATTATAAATTGGAAATAAATGTTCTGCCCGTACAAGAAACATTAATGTATAGTCTTAGCCCGAGTGCCGGCAAGATTTATTATAAATTGGAAATAAATGTTCTGCCCGTACAAGAAACATTAATGTATAGTCTTAGCCCGAATGCCGGCAGGATTTATTATAAATTGGAAATAAATATTCTGCCCGCACAAGAAACATTAATGTATAGTCTTAGCCCGAGTGCCGGCAAGATTTATTATAAATTGGAAATAAATGTTTTGCCCGCACAAGAAACATTAATGTAGAGTCTTAGCCCGAGTGCCGGCAAGATTTATCATAAATTGAAAATAAATGTTCTGCCCGCACAAGAAACATTAATGTAGAGTCTTAGCCCGAGTGCCGGCAAGATTTATCATAAATTGGAAANGTGTATAAGAGACAGGTCTTAGCCCGAATGCCGGCAAGATTTATCATAAATTGGAAATAAATGTTTTGTCCGCACAAGAAACATTAATGTATAGTCTTAGCCTGACTGCCGGTAAGTTTTATCATAAATTAGTAATAAATGTTTTGCCCGCACAAGAAACAATGTATAGAGTCTTAGCCTGAATGCCGGCAAGTTTGATCATAAATTGGGAAGAAATGTTCTGCGCGCACAAGAAACATTAATGTGGAGTCATAACAAAAAATCATGGCAAGTTAAGAGTTATGTTAATCAAAGCCAAATGGAAACCAAAATAATACAAGCAAATTGAAAGGCAAAATCATTCAAATAATTTGAAAAGTATGATAATCCATTAATTTCGAGTGTTTAAGATTGTCCAAGCTAATTCACTTACCACAAAGAAATTGAAGCGGTACAAAAATCTCTAGTGGAAATAGCCTGTATGTAAAGTACGCAACTGAAATCTCTGTTATTCGTGAACTTTTGGAAGATGTAGTGATGAAAATGTGCTATACCTAATAACCGCAAAAAATATAACACAAAATGTGTTATGCCTAATGGCCATAGCAAAACAGCTAATATTTATATAGCATAGTAATAAATAAGTCAATAATGCTACTAGGTGCAATAAAACAATAGCATGGCACCATAGACCATAAGCCCCACCAGTTGCCGTAGTATATGCAGGATGAAGGGGCGGCCCCTTCATCCTGCAGAAGTTATACTTAATAACCATAAACAGACAGCTAATTATAGTAATAAATTAGTCAATAATGCTACTAGGTGCAATAAAACAATAGCGTGGCACCATAGAATAGCAATAAGCCACACCATATAAACTATGTGAATAATAATGTGGCTTGCTTATGAGCCATAGAATAGCAATAAGCCACGCCATATTAGCCTTATGAATAATAATATGGCTTGCTAATAAGCCATAGAATAGCAATAAGCCCCACCAGTTGCCGTAGTATATGCAGGAGGTAGGGGCCGTCCCGGCGTAGAAGGTGAGCTCGGTCCCGTACTTGCCGAGGCTGGGCGAGAAGCGGCGACGGAACAGCGGCGTGGCGAGACGGAGGCCGTCGGATGAGGTCTGCGGGGAGGGGGTTGTTGTGATTAATACTGTAAACAAACTGGTCTCTTATATATAAATACATATGCACGCGTTGTATTTCGTTTTGTAAATATGCATTGAAACATATTGCCCGGGGGAGGGAGGTTTTACGCTACCTACGGACGGTTAACAAGCAGCATGGTCTATGAAAACGTCGTTGACTTTCGCTTGTCTTCACTGATCATTTGGACTGATCGAGAGAACCCAAACTCGTCTCTGTCTACTACGCCTCAAACACCTCTTAATTGTGCTTTGACAATAATATTGTTGCCATTAACTCCATTGATAATGACGCCTTTAGCAATAATGACGACGTCAGCAGCGATATTGCCAATAATGCTTTTGACAATGTTTATAATAACCCCATTGACACAGCAACCTTAAATTATTAATCCCATAAATTATTATTATTATTATTATTATTATTATTATTATTATTATTATTATTATTATTATGTATTATAATAAATTATATTATTAAATTATTAATCCAATATCCAATATCTACGTCGACATCAGCCGATAATAAAGTTATGAAAGTAAGGATATTGAATTTAAAACTGTGGACTTGACTCGCCTGTAATTATAATATTTTCATCCCTGTTGACTAATTATGCTGAACATTAACGCTATTCTCTGAATCTTCTTCGTGCATTCTATCCTGCATTAATTAAAGCTAACCTCGCTGAGCGTGTGGTAGACGTCAGTCAAGTTGCTCAGTTCAGCGAGGATGTCAGTCAAGTGGTCTCTGCTGACTTGCTGCTGCCACTGAGCGCTGACTGGCCCAGCGGCCGTCAGCGGAATCAGCGTGCCTCTGAGCTCATCCTGAGATATCGGGAATAATGATAGCGATCAGTTAAAATCATCAAAATTATAAACAATATTAGAGGGTAAGAAATAAAAAAGTTAGATAATAGCATGGGGTATCTGCCCTGAAATCAAATAAAGAATAAACAATTTAAATTGCATAGAACTTTATCAAAGAATTTGTTCTAAAATTTGCGGCTATCATGCAACATCGCACCCTGGTGTGTTACTAGTAAATTGAATGTTACTAGTAAATTGTTACGTCGCACCACTTAGTGTGTTACTAGTAAATTGAAACAATAATTTAAAACTTTCATTTACTTTAATTTTAAAATCTTCCAAGTCAGGCCACTCGAGTCTATCTTTATCCTTGATGACGTTGGCAAGCCGGTTGTCCACGAGCAGCTCTCCACTGCTGGCCACGGAGGACAGGAGGCTCGACTTGTCCGCCTCAGAGGCCTTCTTTCTCTTCAAGGCGTCCTCCTGCTTACGCAGGATGGCCTTCTCTGGGTTGAAAAATTTCGGCCATCCGAGGTTCACCTTGTCCTCCGTGAGCTGTTCACCTGCAGTACCTGCGTGAAAATCATGGGTGTGTTATTGGTGGCTGATAGGTGGCTGATAGAGGACCATCATACCAACGTCATGCGTCACCACAAACCCGCCGATGTTATGTCAATTAATCATTGTTGTCTACGGATATGTTAACCGTTGCCAATACTGCTATCCAATAAACGCGTAACGAAGTAGAGGAAGGGATAAACTGTAAGCATGCGTCTCCTGAAGCATTATTAGCTGCTGAAGAACACTATAACATTACATGAGTTATACTCCAACGAACAAATTTATTTCAGAATTGACAAAAAAAAAAAACAGGCAAATTAAGCAACGCTGCAGCCAACCTGTTACAAGACTCCAAGTAACCAAACTTACATGACTAATGAGTCTTGTAACACAAGACTAAGTTATCACAAGTGTTACAAGGCTCATGATTTATGTGGTTGCTGCAGCAACCACATACATAAAGGCACGTTTGTTTACAAATTATAAATATTGAAAACGTTACGTTGGGCCACATTTTACATAACGCTGCAATAGACATGTTACAATTCACTTCGTTAGGTTGAAAATTACATAACACCGAAATAAATTTGTTACAAAATATTACGTAAAGTTGCAAATTATTTAACGCTGTTATTTTCGTGAAACTAACTATAACGTTATGGCTCAATATATGTAACGCTGCGGACGCTGCAGTTGTGTCACAAAATCGTACATTATGCCTTGAATTATAAAACGCTGCAGTTGGCGTGGTGCAAAATACAACGTTATGCGTGGTAGTTTGGTGCAATTTTTTAATGTTACACTTATGCAACGCGGTGCAATTGTTTAATGTTACACTTGTTGGCGTGGTGCAAAATACAACGTTATGTATCAAATTATTTAATGTTACACTTAGGCAACGTGGTGCAAATATTTAATGTTACACTCGTTGGCGTGGTGCAAAATACAACGTTATGTATCAAATCATTTAATGTTACACTTATAACGCAGAGGTAGCCTTCCTCGCAAGCTGCCGTTAGCAAGACTTTCGCTCGTCTCGCATATGTCGCTCTAGCGCAGCCCTCACAGCTGTCGCCGCTACTGGCATGAAAGTCCAGTTTGGCAGTCATCTCATTTCCATTTCGTTTTAGCTATGCCATTTGAAAGCATAATGGTCTCGATCCCAATATTTCATGCATGGATAAGAACAATTCATCGTCTCGTTTCATTTCTTAAAAAAAAAAATAAAACTCGCTTTTTCTTTTAACCAGTGTTTGACTGCACATCAAGAATAGAAGAATAGAATAGAAGTGTCGACACTGAAGAAATAGGGCCATGGCCTATTTGTACCCATGCATACAGTACGATTATAACGATGTAAAATTATGCAGTCGTCTGCCAAGGAAATTATACTGCGGTTTCAGCATGTGTCCAAATTCGGGGTAAATTGGTGAACTCAAATTGTCGTTAAACTACGATGCTCGCGATGAGTATCATAAAAGCGATGAGTTGTTCCCATTATGTGCAAATCAAATATAGTAGTATCAGGGTATCAAATATTCAGGCATTTAATCATTTTGTATTTGCTTATTTGTAAGCATTCCTAAACCCATGCAGGACTGCATTTTAATCTTGGACAGTAGAATTGGCCCATGTTTTGTAGAAAATTGCATTTGTCGATGGAATATCAGATTTGGTAAAACGAACTAATTTCATTTAATTTCAATGATTTAATTTCATTGCAGCATCGTTGCAGCATTGTGATACCAAACAATATGATAGTAAAAACTCAAAATATTGAAATTAATATTCATGGCGGATCAAATACATCTTGCATGCTACTTATAGGACATGGGAACTCCGCGACCCACAGATGCAACAGGTGCTGGATGGTTGGACAATGACTTCTCCTCTCTAAAAAGAAAGTTCAGTGAAAGCTCGAAGAGAACTATTGCCTAAAATATTCATTTGACCTTTGCTGTCTAAATTTCAAGTATTACTAATAAAAGTGATATATTTATAATAGCGTAGAGCAGAAACAATTCTTCGGAATTTCTCTAGTTTCGTTATAAGAAACCCGATGATATATCTATAGATAAGATCTATCATGAATTGAGAATAACATTCATATATATCATAAGTCATTAATGGTTAAATGGGCTCTCTGCATTCTGATGACCTAACATTGTAGGCTTGAAATTATTAATTTCAAGTAATCACTACAGCAACCACTTTAAGCGAAACCTAATGTTGGTGCTCAGGCGTGGGGGGAAGGGTGCTGATGCCTATTTCAGCATCTGATGACGATTAGCAATAAAGTACTGTTATACGGGCGTGCATTTCTTAACTTGTGTTGTTAATAACGGCCAAGCTTTAACAAAAGACGTTATTACAGGTCGAAGAATTGTGTATTGGTGTTTTGCTAGACAGGTAAAAATTTTCCTGAAATTGGTTACATTGTATACGTAATCATTTGGCCGGCTCGTGCACATATGCTGAAGTAGGACAAATTCATGGTGGAACCGAGTGAAGAGTTTGACAAAATAGTTAGGAAAAACTCCTTTTGTAACGACAGCTTATGTCTTATTGTCTTATAATAAAGTTCTTTGTGTATTGTGCTGCACTTTATATATCTACCGTACGTAAACACTCACCGTGAGGAAGAGTGAAGCTCGCAGTGAGCATCAACAAGAGCAGTCCAACATCCATTTTCCCCGGCATCAACGTTATATTGATTGCTTGATTGATTTTTATTCACAAAGGAGCTCTAGTTACAACTCAAAGGAAAAAAAGAAAAACATTTATAAAATAATAGAGACATCCAAGTGAATGCTCATAAGCAGATACGCTTCGCAGGCAACAGAGGTGATTTAAAACTCTATTCCAATGATAAGTCAAAGAAGTTAAGAGCAACAGAAAGTTTCTAAATTAAACACATACAAGGAATATACATACATCTAACTATATATATAACTATATCAATAAATTTGGTTTAAACCGAATACCAATAATATATCAAAAATACCCTAATTTATTCACTACAAACGTTTCAGGAAAGCAAAACTTCGATTTTTCTCTGCAAGTCACATTTAATAATGGAAGAGAATAATTTTGTTATTATAAATTTTTTTACAGTAGTACAGGTAGTAGTACATTTGTCACAGCTCGTCATATTTATATAGTTTTAGAAATTCTTGTGTTGTGGCGGAAGTCGGCCTTATGACAGATTTAATGGAAAATATTGCATTATGTGTTATTTACGATTGTTTTGTAGTGTTTAGTTCATTGAAATATGTCGTTAAATCGATCTACACATTTTTGTAACCTTGTAACTCGCGTAAACATCCCGCCGAAATTCAAAGTTTCAACATTGTTTGTTCACAATAAAACTTTTGCACATTGATCACTTTCGTGTAAAAAAAAACATTCTGCCTAAAGTAAATACCATGAATTGTTGGATAAATAAATGATAAACGTAGGTGCTCTATATGAACAATGCAGTGGTCTCACTGCCTCCTGCTCAGCTGTTCCTTGCTAACTGAACACCGTCTCGCACACGCACTGAGTCTGACTGGCGACTGCTGCAACTGAGCATATGCAGGCATTAAATGTAAGAACGCATGGTAAGAACTTTCCGCTGCCCGTTCATTATTCTCGCGTTGAGAGTGTCAGTTCATTATTCTCGGACATTTATGAAACACTATGACATTATTCATAGACAGAGTTTATAGCAAAGATATGTGTCAGTTCATTATTCTCGTAGGAATTAATCTCTCTCAATGGTTAATATCTCAATAATTGACATGTTAATAATTAATGTTGATATCTTTACGAAGGAATTAATCTCTCTCAATGGTTAATATCTCAATAATTGACATGTTAATAATTAATGTTGATATCTTTACGATTGACAGAGGATGCCACCATTCAGTAATGAATTTTATAGTACTTTATAGCGTGAAAAGTCGAAGCTGTTCGGTAGTATCGACATATAGCGTACACCTTAAATATTGTAGCACACCTAACCATTAAGGTTCGTGATTCAATATATTGTTTGATAAATTTTAACGCAGCAATATCAGACAATTTAGTCAGCAAGAACGTTCTGACATGCTGTACTTTACCCTATAATCATCCTTCATACCACAGGATGGAAAAAATTATTTGGAATTCGTGACAATGAACGACTACAGGACCTCGGTTTCCTATTATTTTGGCCCAGAATTGATCCCGAATGTTTTTTTTTATTAAAACTGGCCACCCAATCGATTCTGGATCAAACAAAACCACACGCTAAATTCAAGGATATTGGTTTTCAACACCACTTCCTACGTGTTTACTGTTTGAGAGCTACCTATGTTTATTCGTTGTAAGACTAAGACTTGGAAACGTCTCGGTATGATGTACATTGAAAGAGATATTCCTTGCCAAAGCAGATTGTACTCACTTTGGGCGTACAAATTACTGGTGGAATCGCTACGTATGTAACTTGATTATTCTCTCAATAACTTATGTACTGAAATTTTACTGCTAGGTTCGCAATAACAGCTTCACTAGTAGCTTTATCATTCAACACATACAGTGGGGGGAAATAAATATTCGTACACTTGAAAAATCGTATTTTAATGTATGTAAGTACACAAACTTAACAGGAAAAGTGATTTAAATTATGTATAGAGACGCATAGTATTCAAAAATACTATCAAAAGAAATTAAATCTCAATGCAACAAAAAATAATGCAACATGTTCTTTGCATTGTTTTTTGTTGCATTGAGATTTAATTTCTTTTGATAGTATTTTTGAATACTATGCGTCTCTATACATAATTTAAATCACTTTTCCTGTTTAAGTTTGTGTACTTACATACATTAAAATACGATTTTTCAAGTGTACGAATATTTATTTCCCCCACTGTATATTCAAATGCCTATTAGCGAACTAATTAGAAAGTCTGTTCACATTATTGTGCTCTGTGGCTTCAACCATTCTGTCTCGTCTCAAGAAAACTTCTAGAATTATTACAACTACCTAGTGACGATAGTTATACGTCAGATGATACTAACGCCAATTTGTGAGTCTTTTAATTCTTTAGGTAGTTTCGTTTTTCTTTTAAACGCAATCTTAGTAATACTGTGTAGCTAATAACTGATACTATTCCGAAAGGATCTGTGTGAAATTTAGAATAAAAATTATTATTAGCAATATGCCGATATATGAACCGTCACAAATCATTACATACTGTAGCTTCGTTTTCGAAACACATCGACACTTTTTGGCCAAATTTTTGGGAGGAATTCACGTAGCACATATACCTGAAAACGAAGCGGACAAATATAATTCTGACAACGCTCGCAGGAGTATATTGTGAAGAAAAAGCTTAGAATAGAATGGAAATAGAATAGAAGTGTCAGCACTGAAGAAATAGGCACATGGCCTGTTGCCGATTCTTGAATTTTTCGTGACTTGATTCACAAGAGGTTCGGTCTTTGGAACCCGATCTTGCCATAACTGACGATTGATTGAGATAGCTGCTGGACTTATTGCCTGGTCCGTAATTTGCTAGGTATTTTACGACTGAACATATGCTCCTGCAATCCTGCATAGCTTCGTCTAGTCTGTTCTTGAAGTCGTTCATACTTGGAGCGCCAACTATGTCTTCGGGGAGGCTGTTCCACATGTCGGTGATTCGAAGCGAGAAGAAATGTTGGCGCGTGGAGAAGTTGCAGCGCAGTTTTTTTAAATTATAGCCGTGGCCCCTGGTGTTGGTTCTTGTTTCATATTCTAGTAATCCTTCTGGAACCTTGTATAAGCCATGAGTATACTGTATACATGTATGCTTCAATGACGTCCCCACGCAGACGTCGATAACTGAGGCTTGGAAGCTTCATAATCTTTAATCTTTCCTCATAGGACTTGCTTTGCAAGCCCGGAATTATCCTTGTTGCACGTCTTTGAACACTCTCTAATACATTTTTGCCCTTTTCAAGTTTCGCTGACCACACGACGTTTCCAAATTCTAGGTTCGGGCGCTCGACAGCAACAAACAACTGCTTCACCGCTTCTGCATCTAGGAACTCGAAAGAGCGGTTGATCAGTCCAAGTCGTTTATTGGCTTTATTATTAACTTGACATTCAATATGCTTAGAAAATTTCAACTCATTGTCGATAGTAACTGCTTAATTTTTTCCATTGTCGACTTCGACATCATCACTCTGTCGTTGCAACAGTGTCTTCTCATACTGTAATCTTGCTGTAGCTTCGTTGCTAGTAAGGTCAAGATCAGTTTCGATTTGATGAAACTGTGTGAAAACCTGCATAAACGCAATGTTCAGCGCGCTAATTAAAATATAAGAAGGCAAAAAAGCTGTCGCATAATGTCAATAAATATCTCCATATTTATTTGGTAGTGATCGGTTTCGATAGGCAAACTTGGGCGCAAAAAATCTGTTGTGGAAATTCGTCCCAAAAGTGTCGGTGAAGTGTTTTGAGCTGTGTAGAAAAACAAAACTAAGTAAAATTTCATGAATGTCTTCAATTTCATCAATATTGAAGCTCAGAATTGAGAGAGTTATGAGCTGGGCAGACAAACGGAATAACATAAAAATTTCTATTCAATTACAAATTGGCGTCTTTATATTAATAACTTATTTGATAAAATTAAATGTCAATCCCTTCTGAATTGACGGCGGAACGAGCTGTAATGGAGAATTTTCGATAACATCAGTCCATCGAATAAAGGAATTTCAAAGTTACCTCCAAATGGTGCGAAACTTGAAAAGATTAAAGCCACTGTGATATTTTTCCTTCTCTGATTTTCCTTTTCTGCCACTGTGATAATAAAATCTTATGCAGAAGTTTAAATACAATACAAATTTTTTAAGTCGACCAACTAAAACGTTAAGTCCAAATCGAAACAAATAAAAACCGTCTGGAACGAAATAATTAATTCTAACTTCCATGAGTTCATCACTTATAATATTTTTCACATTTTTACCTATTACACGCTGTTTTGCGTAAGTTTAGAAATGGATGTGATGTGCTAGTAACATATCCTGCTGATCTTTAATCGGGCTCGCGAAGCTCCCGCGTATCCACGCTAGCCGCGTTGCTACGCCGCCATCTTTGTATCAAACTGGCGCCTCGGCTTACTCTCTCGTTCCTACACATTTGGACGTTTTGGTAGCAATGGAGGAAGAAAGAACAGAGCAGAAAGAATTAGGCTGTTATCAAAAACTCCTTCTTTCAGTGAGAGATCGATATTTGAGAAAATTGTTCGACATTAACGATGTTGATGCCAACGAAGTGCCGGCAAAGCCGCGATGTGCAGATATTGCAAGCCTGCCTCCCGTTTAACACGGTGATTTAGTACTAAACTATTTGGTGTTTGGTGGTCAGCCAACACACCTTGCAAGAATTCAAGGCATACAAGACGCTTGAAGCTTAAAAACAATTTGTGGATGTATGGGTACAGGCGATGGAGAAGCGAAACTTCAACGAATCAAGAAAGGCGATGTACTTGGTAGAGTTAGTTTGGTAGTGCAACTGGACTAAGATAATGATGCTGATGAATGGAACCTTCTGAGAATGGAAAATGAAATTCCTTTTCACCTTTTTGAAGAGGAAAAGGATAGAATTTTATCAATACTTACCAAGTAACCTGGGTTCGGACAGCTCATAGTAATACCGATCCCGATATTGGACGCGCTCATGTGACACCTCAGACCACAGAACTGACCAACAACACAATAATTCACCAGAAACCTCGACGTTTTGCAAAACCAATTCATATTGAAGTCGAAAGGCAATGTAAAGAACTCGAAACATTTGATGTTATAGAACAAAGCGAATCATTTTGATCTTCCAACAAACCAGCCAACTGCAACAACACTATCATCGCTGCAGGATAATGGATCATGACACTGTTATCTGATCAGTAAATATTATCACGTTTTATTCTTACTTATGTAGCTTATCTAGAGGCAAGTAACAGATTTTGCTCCTGGAAAATGTACAGTATCGTATATAATAAATATTCACGGCTGGTAAACTGGTATGCGATACGTATATCAGTACGAGCCATAAACTGATACGATATACACGGCATTCACGGCTAGTGAACTGAGTAAACGCATTCCATTGTATAGATTTCTGTTTAAACGGCCGTGAGAACGACTGGTACATCCTACAACGGTGCAGTAGCGTCCCATCTTCAAGCAAAAACTTAAAAAATAGACGATCGCAGTAGATTTAACACGTAGGCAAAAGCTAGACCCTGCTACAAACATGGCGGCCGATCCCACAATGCATCTGGCGATTCGGTGCCGTGACGTCATCCTTTCGAGCCCGATTGGTGAATATTATCCAATAAATTCACAGATGGCAACAACGAGTAATGCATAAAACAGAAGAAATTATTATTAGATAGCAGAATTTACTTGTTTATACACGTGTGATTGGTGACCAGAGAATTCGTTGTCTTCAGATGACGGTAGATTTAAAGGCAAGTTTTAGGAAGTAATTATTATTTATTAACGACGTTTCGAATGCAACAAACATTCGTTTTCAAGTAAGAAGAAACATTAAACATTGAAATTTTGGTGGAAATAAATACAACCGGCTTTGTGACACTCGTGACAACAATGTCAAATTCTAAACTAAACGCAACAAAGGGCCCTGCAAAAACGCGGGAGTTATCCGAGAGGCCGGTGTCTATAAATTTTGCTTCAAAGAAGGTTGTAGACTTCTTCATGTTTTAGACAACATCGGACAGATTGGACTAACAATCAAGACACCGAGCCACTGTTTCGTTAGCTACCTTCAACCTGGAGGGCAGGTGAACCACTCGAGACAAGCTTACAACCAGACCGTCACTCGCATTGTGCTGAACGTACTCACCAGCCTCGTGATCATGCAGTGGCCCGACAACAACCGACCGGCGATAGCTGAACCCCTACCGAATCGACACTTCAGCGAACTCGCCTGCGAGCTCGAATGCAAAACCTAACTTCATTTTCAACTCTGGCACTCATAACTCCTTCAATTATGAACAGATTTTTGCATTCGAGCTCGCAGGCGAGTTCGCTGAAGTGTCGATTCGGTGTTACCGATAGACATTTTTATTTCGTTAACGACGTTTCGAATGTTTATATCATTCATTATCAAGTTAAACGGCGCATTGAGTGATGGAATTAGCGTCGACATAAGTTCAAATTCAAGTAAATAGGATACTACTCAAAAATCGAAATTGTTAGGAATAAGTACAAAATCACAAAATAATTTAGAATCAAAGCACTAAAAATTACTCCGAAAACAATCATTTCGGAGTAATTTTAAACAGAAGAATTATACTATTTGCACACCTCGAACGCTAAAATTATCAGTCTTCCGAGAATCTTGATTTTTGTAGCAAACATTAATAGTAAAAAAGCCGCGCAACTCGTGTTCAAGTTGGTCAGTGTATACCTACGACATTGCCGAACCTGTTGAACCAACAGTATTGCGCATGTGGCAGTTCAGCTGTTTTTCGTTCAGCGCCCTCTATCTTCGTTTAGTAAGCAATGCTCTCCTAAGAAATATTTACATTCGACCCATCACAGTATGCGTAGATGGCATGTTTAGAGTATACTTGAAACTTTTTTCCATTTGAAATCACTCTAATCTCATTAACTGATACGGTGGAATTACTTGTATTACTGATGTCTGAAGATTACACCATGGCTCTGAACTGTGTACTCGGTGAAATTTTGTCGTCTCATTCAGTCATTGTTCGTTTCCATTGTCATATGATTGTCATTAAGTATACTAATTTTATGACATTCTTACGCTTAGATCTGCATGTGACGAAAAATGTTTTGTACATGTAGTTACCTATTGTTTTCTGTCACAAATCGATAAGTAACTCAATAAGAATTGTGAAATGAATGGTCCTGACGTTTTAATCACTGTTTGAGATTGAGAACTTGATCCAGAAGTTGATTAGCCTAGGTAGGCCTACCTACCTACCTACCAGCAAAAAGCAATATGTTAACGTCAAGTCCATACCAGATGATGAAACCGACGTAGTGATAGTTAAAATAAAATTTTGACAAATTTGTTTATTCCTGTTTTTACCTACTACAAAAAAAAAATGATTAATGGTAATTGGAAAGGTTGGCTCAAGTCTCAACAGTCAATGTTTGAACTATAGGCTAGCTGAGTATTGGTGGCTATGCTATAGCCTAGGACCTAGGTAGGCTAGCCTATAGGAATTGGCCTACCTACTTAGGTATGGGATTAAAGTAGAGCATGTGGCATGTGACAAACCACAGATTTTTTGGAATCAGATCAAAGACTGACATTGTGATTTGTGGGTACCTAATTCTGACACTTCTCAACTTTTTTCATTTAGATTAAGCTTTGTCTTAGTTCCACACATTTGTTGATGGTTGAAATAGTGACGTCATTCTATTGTCAAAACACTAGGTCTGGGCTGTCTTTGGGAAAATGTTGCACAGTGGCAAAGCAGAGACTTTTTTGGACTCTCCCTCAAGTTCATTTTTGAGTCCTATAAGTAGACAAGGAAAGTAGGGTAAATGTGGTATATTAGGTCACATTAAGGACACATTGAGAAATGAAAAACTATTGAAAAATAACCATATGCATTACTCAAGTTCTGTTTGCTTTAGGTGACTCTCAAAACACCGTAGTACGCGTCGGCAATGATGAAACGTCATAAAATGTTGCCATATTTATGTAAAAGCCTTTAGAATGTTAGCATGCATTGTCTCTCTTTGGATCTCAATATTTTCCTGCTAGATGGCCAAGACCTAGTGTTTTGGCATTAGTTCAACGCGCAAATGTATGACGTCACCATTTCAACCATCAACGAACGCATGGAACTAAAACAAAGCTTAATGTAAAGGAAAAACTAGAGAGGTGACGGAATTACCCACGATGACGGAATATACCGTGTTTACCCTATCATGGATACTAGTATTACTACTATTATACATGATAAATTGGTTCAAATCTTGAGTAAATAAGGAAATTAAAAATAAACTGATTCTAGAGAATCTCTGGTTTGTCACTGTGAAATGTTGAGATCCAAAGAGAGACAGTGTGTGTCACCCAGTGAGAACATCGGAAAACATGTCAAAGTTGATAGTTGACCTTGCTCTACCAAATAGTGATAAACTGTTTGTGTAGAATGAATATTATGATTTGAGACTTTGAATAAGTCTGTGAATATATTAGGAATCCATTAAGTATACTTGTATATGCTGATTTCAAGTGGTAAATAAATTGATAGATGATTAAGTTAAGAGATGGTTTTAGACACATGAAAACGAATTCTGACACAGCTTGGAATTAAACACACACAGCTTGCTGAGCTCTGAATGAGCTGTGTGCAAAAATTAAAATTTTCTTGATAAAAGCTTAATAGCTCTTAATTAAAAGCCTAATTAAGTAGTGTTCAATATTCAATAGTGTTCTAATTCCAAGCTGAGTCCAAGTGTGTCGTATTCCAATACAGCTCACACAGCGATCGGAATTCGAACACAAGAGTGTCAGAATTACGAATTAGTAGTTTGAAGCGCAGCTGGGCCTGGAATTAGTCTCACAAAATGCCAAATTTAGTCACACACAGCGTCGGAATATATGGATTTGGTAGGCTTGCATTCTAAAGGCTTTTAAATAAATATGGCAACATTTTGTGACGTTTCATTGTTGCTGGCGCGTAGTGCGGTGTTTTGAGAGGGACGTAAAGCAAACAGAACTCAAGTTGCGCATACGGTGATTTTTTCCACGCTTGATTCAAGGCAAGTACAAGACTTGTAAATGTGGAACAGAGTGCCCTTGTCCAATTGGCCAGGGCGTCTGCTCTTATTTCAGATTACATAGGTAGATGGTCGTCAAGAAGACATTTAGAATGGCAGCATGTCCTGGAAAAGGGACAGACAGGGGTGCATGGTGATGGTAACATTCTAATCATAGTGGAATTTTAGGATATAGTTTGTCATTTAGATCTGTCTGGACGGCTAAAGTGCTGCAGCTCTATTCACTTGAGAAGCAGTGGAGGGGTGAGTGGGATGGCTGTGTGCTCTGATGTGAGCAGGCTTGCTGTCTTGGCCGAGGGATTGTGCCACTACAATAAGAACGGAGCAAGCATGTTGCTGCTGCTGATTTTAGTGTACATGGTGCAATTCTAGGATCAGTGCTACACTGCTTATTGGTCTTGACAAAGGGTGCCTGGTTATGGTCCCCCACCAGAGTTGCTATGTATTATGATGAAAAATATTCACAATAGAAAATATTCATAATATCCAGGAAACAGGATGCACTGCCATGTTCACTCAGGCTTTAATACAGCTAAAGAGTTGGAGGTGGCATCTTGTGCAGTAGCATCTCACATGCTATGCATCACTTGTGACATCAGAGGCAATATGTCCTGAAGCAATTATTTTTACAATTTTTTTTGTGGGCTACTCTAGACTTAGAATATGCTTCACTTCTTAAATGTGTATAAACTTGATAATAATTAATACATATTATTGTTAAATATCAACAATAAAAGTTTGGAGCTGTAATTTCATTATATACTAATTTTTCTCTTATGGCTGTAACTTGTAGAAAACTTTTCACAGATAGACTAATTGCAGACCAGAAATGTAGGAATTCTTGTGAGAGTTTCATATTTTTGTTGAAAATTCTTGCTTCAGGTGATGAATTTTACTTGTAAAGAAGTATGTAAATATGGGGATACAACTTTTATTTTGAATTAGTTGCGTAAATGTGTATCTAATTCTCAACACTAGCAATCAATGTCATGAGACTTTTGTAATCCATACATTTGATTGGGCCGATTGGTTCTGAAAGCTGTTTTTAGTGATGTATTTATCCAAATTCTAATTTATTCAACAAGTATATATGTTACAAGAGATAATTATCAGCTTTATGAGATAATTATCAGCGTTAACAGCATTGAATTCTAAGCGGAATGGTAATTTTTTGGCATTTAATGACTTCAGGCATTTAATGATTCAAATTTCTGGTTGGTTAACCATTGAAATGTTGCTGCTGTTGTTGGCCAACAGTCTTTTGTTTACTTAGTGCGCAGTTGTGTCTTGTGTGGGATGGTGCTAGTGTGCTGTGTGATGGTCTGTTGATTGGTCTGAAATCTCAAAATACAATGAAATACATAGAACTGCTCCATGGTCAAGACTATTTATATGAAGTTTCTATTAGTCTATATATGCAATTTCAAGACTATGCATACAGTTTCTATTGGTCAATACTATATAGGTACTGGTCACAGCCTCTCTTAGTCAGATAGGAAGCATTGCACAAGGCTCACTTACATTGATTCTTGGCATGGTCTATGCTTGAGTTTAATCTTACCATGCAATATTTCTCTCAACAAATCTCATTTATATGATTTAATATTCCATATTCTTCAATATTATTGATTCATTGCAAGTGCCATAATCTTGAATCCAATATTATTGAATCCTGTTACTAATTATACAACTACCTATTTGCAAATCATATTGAAAATCATGATCCAATAACCCATTGTTTTCACTCAAACCCTCAAATTTTCACACAACAAATAAATTTGGAGTTCATGTTCCATCTAGACTAGATGCAATAATGGACTAAATGCAATGTATACACTAATGCAATTTATACAGGTTTGGTTGAAGACCAGAGCGTACTTTTTATTTACGATTTTCTTATTGTTCTTTTCGATAAGCCGAACGAAATTTCTAGCTGGAGCTTGGAGATCAAAAAGTAGATTACCGAAAAAAAAGTACGCTCTGGTCTTCAACCAAACCTGTATAAATGAAGAACTTCTGCCTAACTACACTAATACTAATGCAATTGTGGAGAAAACTGACCCTTGAGAAAACTGTTTATCTATATTAGACCCTTGAGAAAACTGTTTATCTTGGTTACTGTAAGTTTGTCTGGTGCATATTGTTTGCATAGTTTTGACATGACATTCTTTCTCTAATATTCTACTGGCTGCCCTAAATCTTAGAGAAAGTTTGATGTATAAGCAACTTAGCACACTAAGTATAAAGTGACGTCTATCAGGGGACTTTCAACCAATTAATAGGCATATTACCATATATGGTCACTACAGGTCTTCCAAAAAGGCTGACCACATCTGCTTTGTGTTATATCATTTTATATAACAAAAGACTTTATCTTCCCCATTGAGTCCTAAAGTAGGCCAGTAAGTATCATGGATACCAGCATTAACAGACATAAGATATTGAACAAAATCTTGAAGTAGATCAGGAAATTGAAGTTATATATTTATATATAGGTTATATATAGGTGTGTACTACTGGGATTAAAAAGTCACTCTTTTTGGCACATTTTCTCATTTTTGGAAAAAATGCACTATTGTGCTTGCCATGTCTGTCCGTCTGTGACTTCATGTTTTCGTCAACAAGAAAATGCGTGCTGTCACTCACTGCAGTGAGTACAGAGTTATATTTTTTTATTATATATCTCATCATGCCTTTACCAATCTTCAATCATCTGCCCATATTTTTTATAGGCATATATTACATTTCAATAGCACAATTTCCTAGCCATGACCATGCTAAAGGAATATAATGAATATATGCATTTGAATTATATTTGATAGACAGCAAAATTTTTGTTCTTTCTGTCTGATGTTGAACAATGAAAGTTCAATGCTACCTTGCCTTATGAACTTAATTTATGCAAAAACTTGATATGTACAGAAAAACAAATATAAGAAATGCATTCTGCATATTCAGGAGTTTTGTTGATGCGCTTGAATTCTCCTGAAAAATATGTAGGCATTTTTTCATAGTGTTTCAGTTGATATCTATTCAGGTTCTTTCCATTGTTCAGATAATGTTATCTCCTAATATAAACCATCAATATGGTATGAAATACATATCATGAAAGCAGACTTGGTTAACTGATATTTTTTTTTTGCAAATAGTTAGTATTTTCTATGCAATTTGAAACCAATTTAAAAAAATGTTGGAAATCAAACCTCATTGAGATGTTGGACAGCTTCATTATTTGAGGAAATTTAAAACTATCTGATAAAATTATAATTAAAAACAAAAGGGATTCAATGGAGTGAGATAAGAGTTTGTTTTGCATATTTTTTGGCAACTTCTTGTAGTCATCCATTTAGAATTATTTCTTTGTGATTAATCTTAGGATCTTACTTTCATTTCTTGTTATTTATGATTTGGTTTTAGCTTGAAGCAATAAGCTACTAGTGTGTAATGTTCTACGGTAAACTTTTTTTTTCAGGTGAACTAATGTTGTAAGTGTAATACCTTACCAGTAATATTATTGTATTAGTGAGTAGCTTACCTAAAGTAGTGTGCTGCATTAGGATTACTCTGAATTACCTTGGCACATCACTGTGTTAGGCTTCACCTTTAATTTGGTGTGACAAGGAACTGCTCTGTATCCCTTTGCTGGATGTTCCCTAGATGAGATAAACTCTGGCCTCAGTGCCTCAACCATGAAGATAGATCGCACAAAGCTCAAGAAGAGCAACTCGGAGGTGGTGAGTACCTGTCTTCTACTCAATTTCTTTATTACATTTTAATTGTATTGTCATTCATTAGTGTCAGAACCATAAATTGGAAATTCAGTGCAGCAATGATCATAATCTAGAATGTTTCTTTTTCTATAGCCAGCGGACTGTCGATGGCTGATAGAGAAGCTACAAACTTGCAGTGATGAGGAGTTACTTGAGGTGCTTCGAGGCTTCCACTCCTGGAGCTTTGGCAAGTGTGAGCTTTACCACTGGACCTTCGTCCTGGACAGATTTGATGGCATCCTGGAGCAGGCAGCCACTCGACAGCAGCCTTCAAGTGGAGAGCTTCAGGAGTCTTGGGTCTTGCACTGTGACCTTCCTGAAAATGCACAGGTCTGTTGAGCTGTCAATGGATGTTATCAAAAATTTTGATCATCCAGTGATTGAAGCAAGGTTGTTGAAATATATACGGTGGAGCTTGGTCAGCCACATATCCACAATAATTATTATATATATCAATATATGATCTAATTATAATTTTAAATGGAGCAATTCTGTGACATATACAAATTGAAGGGAGATATAGTTTTAAAATTATATATAACTTTAAATTAAACTTTAATTAAAATTTAAAGTTGCTTTGGAATTTCAAAAACCTTGAACTGGTCCTTCCTGAATTGACTAGTATCTATGGTAGTTTAGTTTTTTAATTAATAACAAGCTTTGTAATGATATGATTTTAAATAATTGGATTCTCAAATTGTCAAGTTTTATCTATCCCAGGCATTGCCAGACAAACCTGCTACTATTCATAGGCTGAAAAATCTTTTGAAAATTGTAATAGTTTATTGTTTAACACCTCCATTTAACTTACTTCGTTTCTTTCATTCTTTTGATGTGTGTAGGAAAAGATTTTAATGAATAGTTTAATGCATTGCAATGGACACCTACTGAAGTAGGCAGTGTAGCTCATCTGTAGTTTGTTGCAATAACTGAAGCTTGTGGCTTGCTGATCAGTTGTGTTGTTGCAAACATCAGAAGCCGATGTTTTGGCACATTAGTTTTGTTGTTGCAGGTGTGAGAAGCTGTTGTTTTGGCACATTAGTTGTGTTGTTGCAGGAGTCAGAAGCTGGTGTTTTGGCACCTTGACTTACATTATAGTTTCAAAAGCTGGTCTTTTGGTCCATTGGCTTGCGTTGTTACAGTCTTCAAAAGCTGGTGTTTTGGCACCTTGGTTGTGTTGTTGCAGCAGCAGATGCTGGGGGTTTGGTTAATTTGTTCTCATATTAACTGGATTATATGGCTAGCTCATTGGTCATGTCATTGCAGGAACAAAAGCTTGTGGTGTGGTTGCTGCACTTCACCACGCTGCTGGTGGAGCACAGCTTCTCACGTCACCTCTACTCTTCAGTAGACCACCTCAACTCCTTGCTGGCCTCGTCCAGCATGAGGGTCGTGCTTGCTGTTCTCAACCTGCTTTATATGTTCAGCAAGAGGTAAATATTGCAGAAACTCTTCACTACTTACCACCATTTTATTATCTTCTTAATTTCTTATGGGTTTTCTTTTATATGCAGTAGTATCAGGTGAAAGGTGAAAAAACATAGCTTATTTGGCCACTATGCTATTATGAAACATAATTCAGCCAGTGTTGACAATCTGAAAACTTATTATGATTGTCAAAACTGTTAACTGATATTTTGTTTTGAATGCTATCAAAAGAATTGTAAAAAATCTCAAAAAATCAGTATTTTGAAGTATGACAGCATTGGTATGCTATGTGTGTACGTATGCAAATCGTAGGGGCTGATGAATCTTGCCAAGATTTCTTTAGAATGTAAGAATTTCTGTTGAAAATCACACTAACATTTTTCAAATGCTGCTAAACTGCGTATAATTTTTTAGCTCTTCATCCTTGAATGCTTTAAATATCTTGCTGCAGGCCAAAAAGATTCAATGTGACAATAAGCAAATCTATTTTTTGCTTAATTTACCTACCTTTGGTATTAAATTGTGGCTTATAGATTTAGAAGGAGAATAGATTGATAGTATCTATACTCTATAGCAATTTGATTGTTTGGAACTTGGAAGAATGTAGGCAAATCAGAAATTCATACCTGTGCCAAAGAAAATGTGTAATCTCCTTTCTGTGAATTTGATAAGGCAATGCATCGCTCATCAATGACTTGATGGTCTGTATTAATGATTCTTTCTCTGGTATGAACTATTCTTGCCTTGTGTCGAGATCATTATGATGCGTGTTTAAATAATTTATTGATATTTACTTGTCTTTTGTAGACTCGGAATGAATTAAATTTTGCTGGAAGTTGCTTAAACCCAAATTCCATTTTTAGCGCATTTTCTCATTTATGGAAAAAATGCACTATTGTGCTCTCCATGTCCATCTGTCCGCCCGTCTGTCTCTCCATCCGTGACTTTACGTTTTCGTCGATGAGAAAATGCGCTCTCTTGTCACTCACTGCAGTGAGTACTGAGATACATTTTTTGATGATGTGCCGAGGTGCCACTAGTACAACAGTTACTTTATATTTAGAGGAAACGTGTAGGTTTCACCATCATTTTGTACCGCAGATCCAACTTCATTGCGCGGCTGGCTGCGGGGCCGCGTCAGACGCTCTTGGCACGCCTCATGCACCTTGCCGAGTCCTGGGGGGGCAAGGAGAATGGCTTTGATCTTGCCCGCTGCTGTCAGAACCTGCCACTTGAGGTGGGTCATAAGTGCAAGCTTTGTGACGATCTCACCTGTGATCAAAGTAGAACAAATCTTCAACATGTTGGAATATTCACCATATTCAGTATACGACCCCATTCTTCCTTAAACGACCCCATTTGATTCGTTTCTTGCTCCTATTTTACCTATCGTTTCTATCGATCCATAGCTAACTTCTACATTTTTACATTACCGGCTTAATAAACACAAAGGAACCATTTGTTGAATTTCTATCCATTTGATGCCGTGGACAGATTTGTCTATTAGTTGAATATTCTACCCAAATTTGTAAAATAGACAAGTAAATGCGATTTAAATTAATTGAAGACTGCTAAATACTTGGGTTGCCTATAATGCATAATTTTCGGTTTAACGTTTGAAAAAGAATTTTTTTAGTTTATTTTGGATTGAATACAATTTGTTTCTGCGGTTCATAGAGTCTTCATGGTAATATTTCCCACATTCTTTTTAAACACGATTTTTTTAATGATAACGATAACTGTATTTAGAAATGTCTATTTACTCCTTAAATGTTGTCTCTTTTAGTCATAAATGATAACTTATTGTTTCTAGACATGGCTATGAACAATTGCTGACTCGCTCTGACCTTTTCTCATGCTTTTCATGAGAAAACCTGACTCGCTCTGACCTAGACATGGCTATCTGTAAACAATTGTTGACTCGCTCTGACCTATTCTAATGCTTTTCATGATTACCATTGATTGCTGGAAGTTGCTCGAACCAAAATTCCATTTTTACTGATAACCTTAAATCAATTTGTGATCGATTCTATTATTCTAATACTGGTTTTATTATACTTTCTGACTGTACTTAGCTTGTGTGCTTAGCTAATTGCAGCTACCCATTTTATTTTTCATATTATAGTTGCACATATAGGTATCAATGATTGTTTTATTATTCTGAAAGAACTTGCCTACTTATTATTTCTGAATAAGTAAGAACCACACTTGTATTATAAACAGTGGTTAGACAAAATAAGGGAAACCCCAGACATTTTTTATCGTAATTTTCGAAACATGTTACAAACAGTGAAAACGTGACATATTTTAATGTTATATTGTTCATTGTTGCTGCTAATTGATATTTAATCCTTGCACCGATATTTTTAGTAAATTTTTGTGTTTGTACCCTAACCTATACCTATAAATGGCAAACCTCTCGGACTTTCAAAGAGGCCAAATTGTTGGTGCCCGTATAGCAGGTGAAGTGTGACAGCAACTTCCGAATGCTGGACGTTTCTAGAGGTACTGCTCTAAAGCAATGACTGCTTTTGAGGGAAGGAAAAACGTCCTCAGGAAAGCCCAGGTCTGGCCAAAGTTGAAAATGTCTGAGAGAGACTGTCAATACCAAATCGAATTGTGTGGGACAATCGAAAGACCACGGCTGTTAAAATTACTGCAGACTTCAATGGACACTTACCGAACCCAGTTTCCATAAAGCCAGTCTGCAGAGAGCTGCACTGATCTGGATTCTAGGGAAGAGCTGTAATTGAAACTGGTTTCAAATAAAAATGTTCCAAAGCGTTTAGAGTAGTCTAGAAACCTCCAGAGTTGGTCCCTCAAGCAGTGGAAAATCATGATATTTTTTCTGACGAATCATCGTTCACCATATTTCTTGCATCCTGTCTAGAAACACCTGATCTAGCAGGAGTTTCCCTATTTTGTCTCATCCATGTATATACTTATTCCTGAATAAGTGTCTATTGTGTTTAAAACCCGACATTTTAGGTCCCTTGGCTAAGGCGTGTATCCATGATACTCGTTAATTTTTTTATCCCAGGTCATAAAATTGTATGGGTTATGGTGTACATTAGTTTTTCAACACTTGAAATTTAAATTAAGAAATAATATTAGTACTAGCAAAGGGTATGGTTGATAGTTTGAAATCAAAACTTGGTTACTCAGAAATAAATTTCAATATCCTGACAAATTCATCGTTCTGTAAATTGATACGTAGCTAATGACTCGTCCTTGATGATTAAGCTATTTTAAAAGCCTCAGCGATTGCCAGTCTTAAACCGTCGCGTCATTTAGTTGTTGGTTCATTGCAGTGCTACCCCGCAAGCGCCACAACTCTCCACTTCGAAGCCTTGGCCAGGGACGCCTCGGTGTCAGGTGATGGTGGTAAGCTGCCCGCACCTACCGTCGCTGTACAGATCCCTGCGCTGCATAAGCGTGCGGCCATCAACACGCCCTCACAGATCATGGATGAAATCCTGCAGCTGCACAACATCCCTAAGGACTCGCAGGTTCATAAATAGGCTCAATATTGATCCATGCAAGCAATTTACTGTTCTTTATATTTTATAAATTGCATGTAATATTGTTAAGCAACTAGGTTTATCCCTCATCATCTTGATGGTTTGCTGATATGACAAGTCTGAAACCACGTGCTATTGAAGGCATCGCGTAACTGAAAATTTAAACTTAGGCGCAAAACGGATCACTTTTTTCTGAAGCTCTAGAAATTTGACCAATTATGACAAAGGCATTGAGAGAATGACACTTGTTAGAAATCAACTAACCAAACAGAAAGTTTGGTTAGATAAAGTTTTTAACCGGTGTAAACGTGTCACAGTTCAGTCAACAACATAGGCCTTTATAGAGCGTTGCCTCAAAGTTCAATATTTGTATATATTGAACTCACAACTCAAGACTGAAAGATAAAATTGCCTTCCAATTCTTTCATTTTAAAGAAACTGCTAGCCGGAGTAAAGCAACTCAAGCAATTGTGTTTGAACATCACTTGATTAGGAGAGACGAGACTTGGTATGATATTATTCTCTAATTGCTTTGTATTCTCCATCACGTAGTCTATCTCCTCACCGTCATCTATCATATAAAACATAACCTGCTCGCAAATAAGTTTTCTAACTTTTTTTATCGTTATGGGTGAATATGTGACAATGAGTTCAGTCAACAGCTTCAGTTCCCGACGTAGTAGGAGGTATATGGAAACAAAGTATTACCTTGTGGTTCATGTGTTCTGCAGATGGCAGTGTTCACACACCTGCGTCTGGCGTGTCATTTCGGGCAGCACGAGACCCGACTGCAGTGTGTACAGGCGAGGCTTCAGGCGCTCTCTGTCCTCGTTTACTGCAATGCCCTGCAGGTCAGCTCGAGTGTCTCTTATGATTACTTACTTACTCTTTTGATTTCTTACTTACTCTTTTGATTTCTTACTTACTCTTTTGATTTCTTACTTACTCTTTTGATTACTCACTTAGTCTTTTGATTTCTTACTTAGTCTTATGATTGATTAGCACTAATGATTATTTACTTACTCTTAGGATTAATTAATTAATTCAATGATTACTTACTTGCCCATTTGATTATTTGCACTGTTCACGGCCAGGCTTGTGTGCCGCCTTCGAATTTTTTCCCCTTTAAGGGGAACCGAACGCCGTCGGCCTGTGTCCTAGCGTTTTGTTTCGCGTCTCTGTATTTTTTGTATCTGCTACGGTTTTGTTACTTCAATCGGGAGTTATTTTATTGTCATCGGTAGGTTGCTCCTTAGCGTTGAAAAATATTAAGCTGCAAGGGTATGTAGGGAATATGTCTGGCTGAATATGTACGCATAAGCGGAAACGAAAGATGGTGGTATCTATGGTACCAGCTTGCAAGAAACATTAGTCTTGAAAATTTTATAATATCTGAATGAATCGGGTACGTATACGATCATGATAAATGTATCTGTGATGCTTGTTCTGGTTGAATGAAAATATCGAGTACGGTAGTTATATTGAAAATGATTCTCTTTGTTCCTTCAGTCGGTAGGAATTTTATGGCTAGTGAGATTTTGTTGAAACTTTTTTCAATATACTGTTCACAATATTACTCATGCAAAAGCGTTTTTGGAGTCCATTTTATCAACTAATTGCTGTTACCTTGCTCCTTTTTTGTGTAGGATAATGCCAACACGTTGCTGTACTCTGGCCTGCTGGATGAATTCGTCGCGGTTCTTGAGCTCAAGGAGCCTGGCCTTACTGAGATCAAGGCTGCCACTCTCCGAACTCTCACGTCCATAATCCACCTAGAGCGACTTCCTTACTTTCCTAAGCTGAGCACCATCATGGATGTGACTGGTGCTTCTTCCTATCATGGCTTCTTACCCGTACTGGTGCGCTCCTGCATTGCGTCTCTCACGTCTCCCACCAACACTAATGGCAGCAGCAGTTCCAGTGAAGCAGAGCAACCATTTCCAGCACCTCTGGCCACGGCGCTGTTCTCGTTTCTTTATCACCTCGCTAGCTACGAAGCGGGTGGAGAGGCGTTGGTAGCGTGTGGTATGATGGAGGCCTTGCTTTCTGTCGTCAACTGGCGCACCACTGAACCTGATCACATCACATTTGTCACGCGTGCCGTCAGAGTTATTGATCTCATAACAAACTTAGACATGCAAGCTTTTCAGGCACATGGTGGCCTAAGTGCCTTCATTAACAGACTAGAACTCGAAGTAAACGAGTGCCGTAAGGAACAGCCCTTTGTAATCAACCCTCCAAATGCGCCTGAGGAAGTTCCTCCCTCACCCCAGCCCATGGATACGGATGCGTCCATGGAGCAAGGGAACGTAGAAGCCATTCATTCTGTTGCATCAACATCGAGCGTGTCACCTCCCGACGCGTCTACTCTCAATCTCGGCCCTGATGAGGAAGAGAAAGAAGATCCTGCAGCAGCCGGAGCAGCTGGCGGAGCTTTCAGTGCAGCAGGCGGAACATCCAATGCAGCTGATGGAACTTCTGATGCCGCTGATGGAGCATCCAATGCAGACAATGGAGCTTCCAATGCAGACAATGGAGCATCCAATGGAGCTTCCAATGCAGTTGAAGGAGCATCCAATACAGCTGATGAAGCATCCAATGCAGCTGATGGAGCATCCAATGCAGCTGATGGAGCATCTAAAGCAGCTCCTGGAACATCCATTGCAGACGATGGAACTTCTGATGCAGCTGAAGCACACGCTGACACGTCTGCCACCGGTGTGGCAGGTCTCAATTTAGATTCTAGCCCTGTGGTCGGTGACTCTGCTACTATTAGCTACCCTGATTATAGTGCCGCTAAAACCAATCTTACGTGTCTGGCCCAAAGAGCGGCACTCCTTAAATCCATGTTAAATTTCCTGAAGAAGGCTATTCAAGATCCGGCATTCAGTGACAGCATGCGGCACCTTATGGAGGCCTCGTTGCCGTCATCTCTGCGTCACATCATAAGCAATGCTGAGTACTACGGGCCTTCCCTCTTCCTCTTGGCAACGGATGTTGTCACCGTCTATGTCTTTGGTGAGCCATCATTCCTTTCGTCTCTACAAGATAACGGCCTCACTAATGTCGTCCTTCACGCGCTTCTCATCAAAGACGTGCCGGCTACTCGCGAAGTGCTGAGCTCACTCCCTAACGTCTTCAGTGCCTTGTGTCTTAATTCGAGAGGCCTGCAAGCTTTCGTCGCCTGCAGACCTTTTGAGAAGCTCTTCCAGGTGCTCCTGTCACCTGACTATTTGCTGGCAATGCGACGACGGCGTTCAGCAGACCCTATGGGTGACACTGCCTCTAACCTAGGCAATGCCATGGATGAGTTGATGCGGCACCAGCCTAGTCTCAAGACGGTTGCAATGAAAGCCATCGTGTTGCTTCTGAAGGAGCTATGTCATCTTGGCAATGATAAGAGCTTCGTGTGCTGGAAGACACCTCCTAAGAATGAGCCCTCTCCCGCTCCTAGCTCGCGTTCTTTGGAGCGAGAGACTAACGATAATTCCAGTGATGAAGAAGAGTATGACGAAGAGGAGAGGGAGGTAGTGACTGAAAATGTCGAGGGCAACGATGCTGTTGATGTCTCAGTTTCTGCTGTCTCTGCCGCTGCTGCTGATGTTTCTGTCGTCTCTTCTGATGTTGCAGGCAGCTCAGGCTCTAATTGCTCGCAGGAAAAGAGAGGCGATATCTCAAACACCAGTGATGAGAAGAAGCCTGTGCCTTTAGTGGACTATATACTAAACGTGATGAAATTTGTTGACGCCATACTGAGCAACAACGCTACCGATGATCACTGCAAGGAGTTTGTGCTGCAGAAGGGACTTGCTCCGCTACTTGAGATTTTAGGACTGCCTAATTTACCTCTGGATTTCCCGTCCTCAAACGCCTGCGTCGCTGTTGGCTCTGTTTGCAAGTCAATTCTCGTAAGTTAATGCTTAAGGTAGTCTCATTTTTTAGCTTTATATCCTTTGCTCTACATTTCTTCAATGATTATTCTGTTTGCAGCGCAACATGCGGGCGTGAAGTTAGCAATTTAAAGGAGGTAGTGCTGTGGGTCTAGATTTTTTTTATTAATTATCATGTAGTCTGAATACGTATTTTTTGACATTCTTAAACTTTAAGTCTTAGCCGCTGAAATGTTTCGGGAATGATTTTCTTGATTTTATTGTCAGACTTTTAAGTTCGAAACAGATTCAAATTAATTGATGCCTCTGCAGAACCTGGCTCACGAAAGTGGCGTTGTGAAGTGCGGCCTGGAGTGTGTGGAACAGAAGCTCCAGACGCTTGCTCCCTTCAACATGAACAGATCAAACGACTCCATGTTATTGCTGGAGGTGCGCATGGCGGTTGAGGCGTGTGGCAGTGAGGCGCTCAACAGCCCTGCTGACCCTCTCCTTAACGCTCAACGCACTCCTCTTGTGCACACACTTACTGCAGTACACGCATACTGCACCATGCTGGTGCACGTGTGTCGGACGAGTCAGACTGACATCAGGCAGCTGTCGGTGAGCCAGTGGGGCAGTGATGTTGGCCTTAGGGTCTTATCAGGCCTCGCACTTCTGTACCAGACCCTCGTGTGGGAGACCACCATCCTCATCAACACCATCGCAGACCTCGAAAAGACGGCTGCATCGGACGCCTCTAAGGTATGGTCTTCTTTCAGCTACTATTTTATATTGAAATTGAAGTCTGTTATTGAGTGAACCTAGTTGTCTTAATATTTCCGGACGTCAGAAAGGGACTCGGTGTTCACTGCTGAGTATACCTATTGAGTTGCTGAGTATACCAATCTCGCCTAGCATCTAGGTGGCGAGATTGGTATAGGTACCTGTTTTCAAAACCTTTTTAGTAAGATGGCAAAATTACGACCTGAATTTTCGTATATGACTAGGTCCTTGAACTTGGGTTCAGAGGCTAACCAAAGTAACTTCTCAATAACTATCATTGTGACAAAGGCTGAACATCAACTTTTCATTTTTAATGTTAGAATATTTGCAACTCTCGTTTTAATGAATGAACTCCTGACCTTATTGTTTTGTATCCGCTCTGAAGGTTCAAGGAAAACAAATTAGCTTTAAAAAGACGTAAATTTGAGCAACACTTAGAAGAGTAAAAGATTAGAACTATTTGCCTCCGTCCTGTAAGAATAAATGAAATAATTGAAGTTAATAAACATGAAAATAATTGTATTTTATATTACTTGATATGAAACTAGTTTAATTTCATGATATACGAAATATACACTCATGCCGAGAACCACCTCTGCTTTTCAATAACTCGGCGTTTCTCTCGTGGGAGGATAGAGACGGTTTCTCGCAACTTATGATAGGCCGCACATTAGTTTTGGCGCTTCGTAGTGTTTGATAAACATATACCGTAGTTTGTTTTTGGTGAGTTATTAACTTATGATGATACGTTTTCGTTGGCAGAGTTTGTCCTAATCTAATTGAATTGTTTACAGGATGGAAGTGGCATTGAACCCATGGACACGGAGAGCAGCGATGCTAGTGCTGCTGCTGCTGCTGCTGCTGCATGTGAACTGCAGCTCAAACTCAGCCGACAGCTTCTAGCGTCTGCCTCTAGACTGGGCAAAGTGCTGGCTGAGCTGTTTACGCTGCTGGTTAAGGTGTGTTGTGTGTCTTGTTCAGAGTGCTTGTGTGTGTCTGCGCTCGTCTTCAAATGTGAAACGAGAAATGTATCCAGCGCTATAATTTTTTTTTATACTTTTCACTGTTCACAAATTGGGTTGAGCGCAGGCTGATGAAAGCCATTGCACATTACACTTACCTAACGCCTTTTCCATGTTAGATACTTTTAACATCACCACCAAAAACTAAAGAACTGCACGTTTTTTATGTACCTAATTATGTATAGTGATCTTTAACTGATTGAATCGTTTATTACTTACGGATTACTGAAGTTTAACGGATTTTATGACGCCTATCAATTGGTTATTGGCAAGTGTCCAAAAAATATCACAGGAGATAAGATCCAGTGTGACTTAAGAACAATTAGTAGTATCTAATCTTCATCTCACCCTGAATTTGACAGCCAGCACCTGGCGCCGGCACTCTAGTATGATATTGCTCTCAAATACTCTAATAAAAATTACCAAGAGAAGTAATACCTCGCTTCAGCGGGACAAACCGTTCTGAATGCTTGATTTTCGCGCGGGAGTCGTGTGTACATTGACAAATTGTAAGAAAATCTGGTTAAGCACTACTAGCGGGCGAGCACAGAAGCCCCCTTGTGCAATTTTCTGGTGGTCTAGATAAATTTTGAGCAATCAGAGTGAAACTTTTTGAGTTTCGTATTTTATGCTTGAATCCGTTTGTTGCACGGGTTCCTCATTTATGTTTAGTATTGTTCCCTCATAAGCGTAGTTTGAAAAAAGTACAACATAGTGGCAGTTTTTGCCAGAAATTGAAATTAACCAGCCCAGGTTTGAGTGCGTGGGTATAACACAATGATAGCAAAATTAAACCCAAATGTTTTTCAAACGTAAATAATAAATCTAAAATGTTGTTTGTTCATGCTCTGAGCAGCTGTGTGTGGGTTCACCTCTCCGGCAACGTAGAGGACAGAGCTTGCCTCCCACCCCAGCCTCACCATCAGTGTCTGCGCGAACGGTTGCTGAAAGCCTCGCTAGTCTTCTGCAGTCTCTTCTGCACTGGCCCCCTTCTACACCGGTGAGACTTCCCTCGACTTTCTGCAACACATTTGTTCCATCTAACCGCAGTTTCTTTGTGCTCTAACGCCTCATGCAAAGCACATTGGTCGTAAAATCTGTTCCCGGTGTGCTGTTTCTCCTGTGAGGCCGGCGACTACAGTAGCTAAGTTGACAGTCTGATTTGATGCTTGAGTCCTCAACGATTGAATTATTTAGTCCAGACATAGGTGATACAAACGTTGTTCTTGCTGCCAAATAATGCGTGGTGTAAGATTTGTTTAAGTCATCGCAAGTTTTTCCAAATTCTGACATTGATCATTATTGTGTGGCTTCCAGGAGTCTGGCGAAAGCACTGCTGTGGCCGCCTTACCCAGTAACACAGGGCTAGATAAGCTGCAGCTCACCTTCATGATCTGCTCACTTCGGTTCACAAGTCCCATGTTGTTTGATGATAAGAAGATGCCTTATCATCTACTTCTCCACTACTTCTTCCAGTGTCACGGTCTTACCGGTGAGTGCAGTATTTTACCTTATCCTCCTGTATGAGGTGCTACTACTCTTTGTTCTGCCGTCAACTCCAGCACTATATTCTGGTGTATTCATAGCTGAATATTTGTTTGTCTGGTATTGATCATTTAGTTTTCGGTTGCGTGATAATGACTTGACTGCCAGGACGTCGTTCGTTTCATCACCTTTTTTTGCGCAAGTTTCAATGAGTGCGTTTGTGCGTTATCTACTGGATGATTGGATCGTTAAATCTGAGTATAGTTTTCATTGTATTTAGTGGTCATAGTATTAACGGCGGAGAAAGTTCGGAGATTCTTTTATTCACTTATCTTTTGACATGAGTATACCATTTAATAAGCAATGGTTGAATTGTCAAGCAATTGATATGGGTACGCGGGTCGCAAACGTACGGCCATCAAGCAAGGCCGACGTAGTTTTTATAACCAAATTCTCAGACGTTCCCTTTGACGCCTCATTCCTACGAACTTCACCAGACAACTCGCATTTCACTCATCATAATATTTATGCCCGCGATCTCTATGTAAAAAAATCTTTCATGGTTCTTGTATTTGAGTTAAGTTCCTGTTAATAATAATAGCTTCAGTAATTTCTATAGCTGCTAGCTATTGTTTCAGCGTTTTTCGAGAGCTTCGAATGGGCTTTGGAAGCAGCAGATGCACATTTCAAGAGCGCTGGGCGCGAGAAAAGCGCCGGCAAAAAGGATGAGGTTGGCGACACGTTGCTGGAGTATCTAGAGAGTTGGTGTGCTCTGCTTGAACGCCTCGTTAACCCACGGCACATGCTCGAGTCTCCACACGCTCTGCCGCCTAAAGTCTACCCGCTGGGATGTCTTTCGTTCAATCCCCTCTCATTCCTCATGCACATCCAGAAGGTGGGTCTCCAGACGTTTGTTTTTTGTAGTAGCCAATATGAGTCGATTGTTGTATTCAAGTTGCTAATTAATTGTCCAGGTCATGTCGAATTCTAGATTTGGGACATCCGGGGAATTCAAACCTTGTCCAAAATAATCTCTATAATTATAATTGTGTACAAAAGGTAGGAATCATTGCAAATTCCGAGTTTTGTTATTGCAACAGTTCAATTCTTGCTTTCCAGGTTGCATTCAAAGCAGTACTGAAGATATGGGAACGCTCGTGCGTGACGAGCTACAGCTTGAACCTTACCGAGCTGGTTTTGGGGGTCTTATGCTCCATCTTGAAGGCTGAACTGGTTATTTCGGAGCGTCTGAGTAAGGAGAAGCAGTCATCGCCTTCCACTGGTGGTGCACTCGGTAATCTTGGCTCCGATCTTGTGATGGTGGCATCTGCCCCCTCAACCCACATCCCTGCTTCTGTTGTCACGACCACAACTAACACTGCTGCTGCGTCCGCTCAGCTCCCTGAAGCGAGCTCATCTTCGAGCGGTGTAGCCGAGTCAAGCTATAGCGATGGTCCATTGCGGCCAGCTGCTGCTCTAATAGCGTCGCTCATATCCTCTGCTACCACTGAAGCGGGTGTTAGTGCTGGTGGCGCGGATAACACTTCCACTACCATAATTGTTCCACCGCCTGTTTCTGCTGGTTCTCTTGCAGCCGGAGCTCTTCGACCAGACGAAGATGACGAGGACGATGATGAAGATGATCTGGAGGCAGAGAACAACCGACAGCGTATGAGAGCTCTCGTGGATATGGGTTTCCCTGAGAGGCGTGTAATGCGTGCCATTGCTGAGACTAGCACACTTGAGCAAGCCACAGAATTCCTCTTGATGAGTCCCGCCACCGATCACTTGGCTCTTGGTATCTTGGGAAGTTTGGATCGTGACGCTCCTGACGCCGAACTCTCAGAAGACGCGCAGATGTTGCGTGCCATCGCTATGTCCTTGCAGGAGGACCTTACACCAGCCACCGACGGCACAACTCCTTCGACTTCTACTGCTGCACCGAACGATACTGCCGATCCTGCCTCGACATCAGCTGCAAGTGAGGCAACCCAGCCTTCGTCGTCTGGGACTACGCCATCTTCTCGTAGTAAGATCCCAGTGGGACGTGCGCAGCTCTTTGAAGCTCCTCTCAAGAAAGAAGAGCTGGATGCTTTCACGGACAATCTTCTGGAGGGCTGCCTGCGCCAACTCGACGCTCAAGGAGAAATAGTTTACAAAGTTTGTGATCTCCTTACAACCTGCAGCAAACGAAACGGCCCCAAATGGCTCGAAAAAATGCTGAAAACTTTGGTAGAAGAGATCAGTTGTGAAGCGCTTGAGCTGCAACGCATGGCATCGTCGGCGGCATGCTATGATGACGTGCGTCAGCTCTGGGCATCACCTCTTGCCAACAAGTTTGCTATGCGCTTACACTTGATGACTCTTCTGCTTGAAGAAGTGCGCCACACATGCACTCAGCACATCACTTGTGATGAGCTCATCAACCACCTTACTCTTTTGCTGTGCGATACAGAAGCTGCTATGTCCAGCTACTCCCGCACTGCTGGAACTGCGGGCGCTGCGGAAGAGGAGTGTAAAGAAAAACCACAGCAAGAATCGACTCAAACTAGTTCTGCAACATCAGTATCTGTGCTGCTTATGCCGTTAAACCTTGCCTCTTTAGACATACCTGAACGAAACACCTCGGTCAACAAAACGACTCAATCCACAACACCTAAGTGGATTGCACCCGCGCTTTTGTTCATTGATTTATATGAGAAAATCTTCGTTGCCGCCCGAAAACGAATGGCGCTTCTTAAGAAACACAAACGAGTATGGAAGTGCTTCGACATCAACTCTCATAAGTGGGTTGCTTACACAGCAGCTAATAACAAAATTATTGACGACGCTTACTTTGCGGGCGAGAGTTCAGTACGGATCATCAATGCCCGAAGAAAATATCTCATCCAGTTTGCCTCTCTTGTACAAGTAAGGCACTCGCATTTAGTTGGTTAGCAAAGATGTCCTATTGAAGCCTTTATTTTAGTGTGAATTTATAATAACTGCTATGAGTTTTGTTGGAATTTCATGAAATTGGTTCGTTCTTTTTTTTCTGTAATCACGCATCTGCGTGACTTATAAAAAATGTATTGTAATCCTTGGCTATTTGTGTGCAAATCTCTTCTAATTTATGGGTGATTTTATGTACTTTATCAACTCGACAGATAAGCGAAGAGTCTGGCAACCGCCGACCGGTCATGGTGTCATGGGACGATGATGTCAACAAAACCGGCTCTGCCAAAGCTAGTTCAACCAATATCGCTGGTACTGCCTCATCCTCTACTGCCACAGCTACAACTACTGGTGGTGCAGTAGGAGGATCTGATATCACATCGTCCCCTGCAGAATTGCCTGCAGCAGAACCTACAGGGACGGGTGTGTTGTCAGGTCCCCTCTTTCTCACCATG
Organism: Hyalella azteca; assembly: GCF_000764305.2. NCBI lineage: Eukaryota > Metazoa > Arthropoda > Malacostraca > Amphipoda > Hyalellidae > Hyalella > Hyalella azteca. The sequence continues at coordinate 867,941 of NW_025936295.1, read as the reverse complement.
GAACAGCAGTTCCTAGATTTCATGCAAGGTTCAGGAGAATGGGGCCCTTCAGAGCGCTCTACCCAACACCTGCTTCCTCCGCCCCCTCCTTCCTCTCACGGAGGAGACCTCACATCTCCTACGGCAGACCCAATGAGTGAAATTACTTCCAAGATGCCCGAGGCACAGGAGATGATGGACATGGATGAGGAATCTAAAGAGAGCGAGGCCGACATTGTTGACGAACTGCCCGACAACATTTCAGAGTCCCTTATCAGGTGCGTGCTCAACTTCGATTATTCTGTTAATAAACTTGTCATGAAATTCTTCTAGGGTAAGACTTTTATCCCAAACTTATTTCAGTTATATTAGAACATGTATATAATTTATGCCCACTATGTCGAGATAAAAGGAAAAAAACTCCCTCCAGGGATTACCTTATTCTTCAGCTGTTCTACACATTCACAACCCAGTCTAATACATAATGCTACCTGGAGCCATAGTTTTTGTGACAATTAAACTAGTTAATTATCGGAGCGATAAGATCGCCAATAAAATTACGTCACAAATGAACACCTCATGAGCACTAATCCTCACTGTTGAATCTCGGCTCAAACTGGATGTTGGCAGGGAAAAATCAAAGTCTGCGTCCCGTTAGAATAAACCTTGTTCGAAACCAATTTGACATCCATATTAACTTAAATAAACGTGTTTTCAGAGTGTGTGTAGGCCTGCTGAAACATGGAGTTGACACGGACACACTGCACGCAGTTCTGCGCCTCAGTCTGCGCTTGACGCGGGTGTGGTCACGGGCGGCGCAGTTCGCGCGCCTGGGAGGCATTAAAGCTTTACTCGAGTGCAGCGACGCGCTCGCTTTCAAGGGCTTCTACAACCTCGCTGCTCTTCTCATGCGGCACGTGCTCGAAGAGCCACGTACCCTCAAGCATGCCATGGAAAAGGTTAGCTAATTACTCGGTACAAAAAAGCTTGTAATATCCGTTTGTTCAAAGGGTTCTTTGGAATTTTAGCAATTTAGCTCATAGCATTGTCTCTTATCTTATGAGTTCATTTCCTTTTGATAATCGCCATATCCAAATTCCAAAATAATGTGCAATCCCAGAGTTAGTAACATGTTAGTCAGTTTAATAAGTTAATGTTGTTATAGGCGATCCGAGGCACAGTGGGAAGCAGCAGCAGCGCCCCCGGAGTGGGAGGGTCCAGCAGTGGCCGAGAGCTCCACCATTTGCTGCGTCTGCTGGCGCCTGCATCGTGCAGGAGTCATGATATGATGACAAGTCTTGCGCAGGAGATGTTGCGTATATCTTCTACAGTCCCACAGATCTCCAGGCCTGTCTTACATCAACCTAACAGTGAGTGTCTTGCATGAACCTAACAGTGAGTGTCTTGTATCATCCTGGCAGTGAAAGAATTGTTGTGTATATTCTGGAAAATTCTATTATGATTATGGTCATTGTGAAAGAGTCAATGTACTATTAGCTGTTGCGTTACAGCTTTATATGTTCAATGCTTCAGTTGGACTCGTTCAGTTCTCAATGCCTTCTTCTGAATCGCACGTTTTTTCCATGCAGATGATGAAGTAATAATCTGCCAAATTTCACCGACCTACAAGAGCAGCACCGCCAGCAGCAGCGCAAACGAGAGCTCAGCTGAAGCCCAGCAAGTCATCCATGACCTGCTGGACGCCCTCACAATCTCTGGTGATGAAGACATGTCTTCGTGCTCAGACCAGTCGTCTCCTGCCGACGCGGCATGCGTAGTCAACGGCCCCCCTGACACCGTCAATGGCGCCGCCGAAACCGGAACTTCAGCTCGTCGACAGCTCGATCTCTCTCGCTCGTCCTCTGTGAATGACATGGTCGTTCAAGACGTGGATGATGCAAGTCCTATGGAGAGTGAAACTTCCAAATTACCCAATGTTCCCAAACCTACTAACAAAGGCAAACGCCGGCTCTTGTCTCGCTGGAGTATCTGTAAGCTGCTTGCTGAATTTGTGAGGTGCTACTCTGACGTTGCCAAACTTGTGACAGAACACGTCTATTCCCCTGAGACAACAGAAAACATATCTCATGAGTGCAGTGCCCTCGCATATATGCTCGACTGGTTCGTGAGCGGTTCTTCAAATAGTCCTACTACCACGGACGATGGTCGTGGTTACGTAAAACTTCTAGTAGGTGCTTTGGCATCGTGTAACCACGCTCCAGAGTGTCAAGCCGTTCTTGTTAGCGAAGTGAAAAGTGCTTTGTATCGAGCGTGCCAGGCTCCTGAGAGCAGCGCCAAGCACGATCAGGTGCAGGCTTTAGTTAACCTCTTGTGTACAATGATGGAGACCTGTCCCCCTCATTATTCTTCTGCAAATTCAGTGTTCGCCAAAACCAATGTGGGTATGAATAACATGCTCAAAATTCTAGTGCGCAAAGGTGTGATCACAGACTTGGCTCGTCTTCCTCACTGCCTTGACCTCTCGTCTCCACATCTTGCTGGCACCATCAATGCGGCCCTTAAAGCCCTCGAAATAGTAGCTCGAGTAATGAACACCGTGGCTCTGGTTCCGTCAGCTGCTGTGCGCAGGAAAAATAATCAAGCAACGTCATCAGCCGCTGCCAATGCTCAGGAGAGAGCCGATGGTGCCGTCACGGCTTCAGCTGCTACCGCAGATGCCGGCGAGAGCAATGCTTCTTCTAACCCCACTGCTGGAGATCCTATCCAGTCTTCTCGGGACCACGAACAGGCCGAAGAAGAAGAGGAGGAGGAGGAAGGTGGAGAAGAGGAGGAGGAAGAAGAACAAACTCTTCACGCTGAAGAGGATGTGGAGCAACACGAGGGCCCAGCAGGGGACCTTGATGCCATTCTGAGCAGAATAATAGACAACAGGCGCCGGGAGACAGAGTCTGGTGGGGAAGGTGGAGAAGATGATAATGGTGATGATGACGACGATGACGGTGACCGCAACAACGCCCTGGCGACTCTGACCTTCGTGATCAGTGATCAGCCCATGGACACGGAGGACGACACGTTGCATGATTCCAGAATGGTCACGCATTCTGAGAGTCAATTCTTAGAAGATCATGAGGAGACTAACGATGATCACGACTCATCATCGTCGTCTTCTGATTCTAGCGACGACGACGACGATGATGATGATAATGACGATGATGGTGACAACGAAGATAATGAGGACGTCGTTCATGACGAAAATCACGCTGACGGTAAGTTCTGCTCCTTAACAGACGTTCGTTTGATGTAGAGGACGCCATAACGACATTCGGAGAGATGTTTCAAATCATTCTAAAAAATTTGAAGACATTAGACTTGAATTAATTTTGTTTATTTGTTCTGTTGCATCATGCCGAGTTTGAGGGTACTCAGCAACAGTTTGAGTGATTTACTGTTGTTTTTTATGATTGGTATATTCTTTCACTAACCTGCACTAGACATGGTTGATAATAGTCTCGTCAAATTGTAAATACTCGTATGAAATATTGCAAATTGTAATTACATTGTGTTTTAGGAGACGATGAAGATGAGGATATGGATGACGGTAGCGTGATAGACGAGGAGGAAGAAGAGGAAGATGAAGAAGAAGAGGAGGGAGAACCTGTCTTGTTCGATGACAGTTTCCTGAGGATGTCCGGAGGTGACCGAGACTCCGAGGACATGGTGCTTGTACCCACATACCAGCACTACATCGACACCATTGATACCATCGACCACATGATCTTTGGTAACCGACTTACCATCCCACAGCATGGTAGTAGCTTCGGGCTCCACGATGACCAGGGTTTTATGGCCCTGAGTACTGCTTCGTCGTCAACAGGTGAGTTCTACTACTTGGAAGACACTTCAGCATTCGTATTCTGGAATCTAGAGTAGGTTTCGCCTACGTGTAGCCCTTGTTATCCAATTGTCTAGAAGGTATATTCTAGAAAGTAAGTCTCCTTTTCGTATCCAGTCTCAGTCATGTGTGGTTCTATTAGCCGATGCTGCTACCCCTGTTAAGTGTTTTAATCTTTTTACCTGGTAAAAATTTATTCATTTAAAATTACATGTGTTGTGTTGGTTTAACGATTTCTTCATGGAGACGACTAAAAGTTTGATTTTTAAACAAAGTAAATTTTATGAGCCTTCAGCATGAAGAGCAGTAATTATTTTGCTGCATTCTGAAGCTTTAGTTAGTTAACCCGTATACATCCAGAAAATCGCTTATCACGGATCTTAACATGTACAACTCGATCAAAATTATCTTGAAGCCCTCGAGTTTACTAAATACATTAATTTATCATTTACTTTCCATGTTTGAAATGGCTCTTCTGCTGTAAGTCGGGTTTAAGATTTTTTTCATTGAAGTCGTGTTGGCGTTGCAGGTGCTGGTGGTGGGAACTCTGCCATCCCTGCTCACCCGCTGCTGCAGAACCCTCGTGACGGGGGTGCTGCAGCTGCAGGCGCAGCGGCATCCTCCAGTGGAGGTGCCGGTGGATCACTTCCTGGAGGAGGTGCTGGGGGATCTGGAGGACGCGGGTCCCAGGCGAGAGGGGGCCGGTCACGCGGTGTGCTAAGGTACAGCCACACGCCACGCGTCACCCATAGCGCCAATTCTGCACTGCTGCAGAGGTACTAATGCTAATGATACTGAGGTGCTAATGCTAATAATTCTGAGGTACTAATGCTAATGATACTGAGGTACTAATGCTAATAATTCTGAGGTACTAATGCTAATGATACTGAGGTACTAATGCTAATAATACTGAGGTACTAATGCTAATAATACAGAGGTACTAATGCTAATGATACTGAGGTACTAATGCTAATAATACTGAGGTACTAATGCTAATAATACTGAGGTACTAATGCTAATAATACTGAGGTACTAGTGCTAATAATACTGAGGTACTAATGCTAATAATACTGAGGTACTAATGCTAATAATACTGAGGTACTAGTGCTAATAATACTGAGGTACAGGTATGCTAGAGTACAACCACATGCCAATGCTGCACAGGTGCATTTGCTCCAGTGCATACTAATAATCATTCAGAGGCGGTTTATCAGTGATAATCATGAGTTAATAGAAGACTTGATTAAAGACCAAATGCTCGTAGCTTCGATCCAGTAGCTGCTAAACAATCATTTGAACTGACGGCGTGGTTCCAGTGAAGCGAGTTAAGCTTCTTTGATTATTTCAAAGAGTAACTAAACGAACGAAATTTATCACTTGCAAATGGGCTGTCATGAGCATACTTTACAATGATGATGCCTACCGCGTTTCCTACATTTTCCTACCAGAGCCTTTTTTTATATGCTGGCAAACCGCCTCTTCCAATGACTCTGTGGCTGCTTGTCAAACTAGAGTTTCTTTTCCTTTTTTTTATCAGCTGTGGCCATTATCGATCTGTTTCATTATTTTCTTCAATAAGCATGATGCATTGGATAGTGAAACAATATCAACTAGTAAGAATACGTTTTCAACCCGAGTTTTTGATTATAACTGGAATAGAAATCAGTTGGGAATTATTCGTTCACATTTGTCTAAACTTTCTTTGCATCAACTTATTATCTTGGTATCTGAAGACCTTGTATATCCTTCCTCATGTCGATTTATTTTTTTGCTTGGTACTAAACTTATGTTTAACGTGCCCAAGAAATTCGTTTGAACCAGATGCATTCGGAGAACAATAGTAATAATTTGAAACCAGAATATCGTGCTTAATCTTTAGAATACTAAATGGAACACTAATGGGTCTTCTTCATAAAAGAACTTCACTAATACATAAATAGTAAAATATTAGCGTATCAGCAGCTGTACTTGAGATTATATTTTTAGCATCAATGCAAGCCTCTACCAATAATGTTAATATATATGTGGTTTGGTTAGTGCTTGGTATGTGGTGATGGCTGCATTTAAGGAAACCACGCCAATATGTTATTGGAATCACTGTTACCCAAATGACGCAGTCAGTTTTGTGTAGATTTTGATTGTAATCTTTCACTTTAATGAATTTCTTATAAGGAAATACTTTAATTTTTATTTTTACCAATGGGCGATTCAGATCTCGCGGAGAGGACTACTAGCGTCATTTTATGTCTTATCAATACATATTTTTTTCTTCTCAAAGAAATTAAGGCTCAATTTAAATTCAGGAACTAGCTGAAATTGCCACTATTTTTTACGAAGTTGAAATAATTTTTAGCGCATTTTCTCATTTATGGAAAAAAGGCGCTATTGTGCTCGTTTTGTCCATCCGTCCGTGGCGAGAAAATGCACTCTCTGTCACTCACTGCATTGAGTACTGATCTAATTTTTTTATCACTTGTTGCTCAGGTTGCTGGGCCGCAACCCCTCTGACGTTCTCGAGTTAAGTTCAAGCCTGCGCGACACAACGCAAGTTTGGTTCACTAATCAGGACGTCCGAATCTTCCAACCTGATACCGACCCTCTCTTGTCACAGGTAAGCTCCTAATGCCTGGTGAATGTCGTAAAGAGCTTAGTCTTTCTTTCTTGTTATGGGTACTCTATTAGATGAGTGAAGTAACCTTTATCAAGCCTACAGAATATGTACGTTTGTAATATAACATTCTTGCCGGGTGGTTCGTACTAGTTGCTGCAATAATGAAGTTCAGTTCTTGACACAGAACACAAGCGTGCTGGGTGGAGGCTGCAACTCCCTGTCCAACATCCCCAGCTCTATGGCCCGCTGGACTGAAGAAGCCCGGGTTCTACATTCTGATGCCGTGCACGATACTATTATGCGTGGGTTGTGTGGTGTGGTCTGACTGTCATCATATCTGTGTATTGGCTGATTCAAATTCATCACAACTATTTCTAAGCTATTGCAATTCTATCAGCATCCGAGCTCATAGTACCGTTTTAAATTAGCAATGAGCTTCTTGTATCTTAGAAAGTCTCCTGATTAGGTTAAGATAACACAATAGTGAATATAGTGAATAGGTAGTGAATTATAAGGGTTGAGTCTGTGTGACATTTACAAGTGCTAAAAGGTTCCCATATTCATTCTCTATGATATAATCTGCTCAGAAAATGCATTGACTCGTTCTTTGGGTCAACTAGAATGTTTGCACTGCAAAATTTTTGTTAGCGTTGTGAAGCACTCGATGCATATAAAAAGGCTCAGTAGAAATAATTAAGATCTGCCCACGTATCTAAAGCTCTTTTGCGTAGGTGTGAAAGGCCCACTGCTCTCTGTGCTGGAGACTCGACGAGCAGCTGAACAAGCCGAACGAGACCGCAAAAAGAAGGAACAAGAGGCTGCCTCCGAACCTTCATCCCTGCCTGCCTTACGTGAGTGTTCTTAGCGTTGTAACTGTTGGATCATGCAATTAGCTTGCAATATACCGTCCATTGATAGCCATGTCTTGTGTCCTCAACTTCGATAACTTGAGAACCTAACTTTTTTGGCTAATTTATGGACTGCCATTATCACCAGTAGGTATAGTAATTGTAGAAGCAATTCATGCATAAAAGGTTCTTGCTCTTGGCCAAGAATTAACAAGCAAATCTCAGTGGCTTTTAACCAAAAGTAAGTCAGCCAATTTCTCGCTCACATATAACAAATTGGATCATTCTGCTTACAGTGTCATCGCGCAGTATGAGCGATCAACCTTCAAGTAAATTGGTATCTAACGTGCAAGACGGTGGTTCGGTTACTGATGACCTGCAGAATTCAACTCCCGAGACCGCTGATGTCTCGCATTCTGCCCTTCCTCCTGCCCCCACTACACCACCAGTGCCTGCAGGAGGCACGTTTGAAGAATCTATTGCTTCTTTTGCAACAGCGTCTTCGGAATCTTCTCATGAACCGACCGCTGCTCCCACCGATCTTTCGATCGCGTCGTCTTCTCACCCTTCCCGCTCAATCGTCACGTCTGAATCACCCGTTACTTCTATTGCTCCGGCCAGTATAGAGCCTCCTACTTCTCTTCATAACTTGCTAAGCGATGCGGACGCATCTTCAGATGCACTAAGGCTTACGCCTGGCATGATCATATCTTCTGCGACTCCAGCGGCTGAAGACAACAGATCCAGGAGCGCGGTTAGTACCAGCGCCACCGAGGATTATGGATCTAGTGCGAGTATTACAAATACTGCCAACTCGGTCGATACGTTGTTTTCACTGTCATCCACCTCTGCTGCTATAGTTCCGAGCGAAACCATTCCTCCTGTACCGCCCCTTCCACAATTGAGTCCATCACGTGAACAAAGTCTAAGTTATACCGATTACGAGAGCGCACAGTCTTCTGAGCCTCCAAGTCTTAGCCACGTAGAGACACAGCGCGAAGATACTGATGCAACCGGAGAAGATGTTCCTACCTCTGTTGATGCTCCTGATGTATTACATACTTCAGCCTCTAATATTGATGCCGGCAATGCTGCACAAGGCACCACTGCTGCAGAAACGGTGCAGCAACAGCCTGATGCTTCTGCTCTCCCTGAAGCTATGGCTGTTAGCCCTGCTTCATCTCCAATGCTGCAAGCCATGTGAGTTACAAAAAATTAATTTCGCTTGTATGTTTGCTTGAATCGCACATTTACTATAAACTTAAAAACAATCAATAAGCCACAAAAATTCACCATATCTTCAAAGAAAACGTTTCTAAATCCAGCTCTATTGTTAGCTCGAAAAATCTACTGTGCAGATACAATCATTACACTCGAAATTTAAAATACAGGTGTAAAAACCTTAATTATATAGTCAAGACTGCTAGTGGATACGAGGTATCCAATTAACGAATTTGTATATTTCTGCACATTTTCAAGCAGGCAGGCTTACTTTGAATGCAGATAAATTTGTGAACCCTATGCATATCAATACATTACCGTTCGCGTTTAATTTGAGTTCTGGTAACTATAATTACCATCTGCAGACGACGTCTATAGATGAATTAATTCAGGTCGTCAATAGTAGTAGAATCTAAAGGCCTGTGAACTGGTTACGTATGCTTGCATGCTAAGCATTGCGCATTTTATTCAGAAACGCCGTGAGCGAGTCTCTCTCATCATTGGCTGCTGCGACTGAGTCCTCCAGCTCCACTACACCCGCAGCTGTGGCGAACCCAGGCGTGATACACGCGCGCGACACGGAGTTTGCCGATATTCTGGGCGACATAGAGATACCTGAAGGCGTTGACCCCAGCTTCTTGGCCGCGTTGCCCGAGGATATGAGACAGGAAGTCATCAGCGAACACCTCAGGTGGGGATAAATTTTGCTTCTCGTTCTATCTATTTTTTCCTGGCGATGTTTTTACAGTTTATACCTTTCAGGATCGTCATGTTGAATGCTTCTTCATTTGGTTGCAATAGGAAGCAAAGTATGGTGTTGTGTTTTTTGGTGTCCTTATAATTTTACCATGAAGCATTGCATAAGCCTGCAAAAGAGGAATGTTTCAGAACTTCTCAAAATGAGACTGATTACTAGAATTATGACGGGTAAAAGATCTTTATTCCACCAGCCATGCTATTGATTCTTCAGATATTCGCAACGAAGATTATATTTAACGTTTATTGAGCCAATGCTTTTTATAAGCTTCTTTATGCCTGTGATTCCACTATAATATGCTTACTATAACTGTGAAGGTTGATACGATAGCTTGATTTAAATTCCCAGCTTAAGATGTCAAGATGAAACTTATTAGGAAATAGTACAAGTATAAAGAGTAGTTCTTGGTTCATCAGACTGCTGCGGGCGAGGAACCGCGCAAACGAAGCTCCCGGCAGCCGCCCCCCTGCAGGCGAGGGGGCGCCCCAAGAAGCCACCGGAGAGGTGAACCCCGAGTTCTTGGCTGCCTTGCCTCCCAGCATTCAAGAGGAGGTGCTGGCCCAGCAGCGGGTCCAGCAAGCAGCATCTGCTCGCCACAATCCAGACGAACCTGTGGACGCAGCCCAATTTTTAGAAGCCCTGCCGCCCTCTCTCAGGCAGACGGTGTGTTGCCCAATTTGTTATTTCTGTCAAAGGTTATGTAATATCTGTATTACTGTATGAATTGTGTAGGGAAAACAAATTTTACATGGAATACATCTCTAGTATTATTGAGGTAAAATATAATGCATTATCTGTGTTTAGACTTTTGCGGATTTTGAATGGTCTCACAAAAACTGTAAACTAAATTTTCGTAACATCGGCTACACACTGATTACATCAAAAGTGACAACACTTCCATATTATTTTGTTTCAAATTTTTTTATCTAAGCCTTGTATGAGACACCCATTGCTGCTTCAAAAATACTCTGTTACCATTATTGCTCAACCACTTTGTCGTCTTGCAGATTTTGACAGATTTGGACAACTCTCAGTTCAGCGCCCTGCCTCCCGACCTCGCTCAAGAGGCGCAAACTCTTCGTCGGCTGCGCGAGGCGCAAACCCTCCGATCGCATCATCGCCTGCAGGTATTTACCACCACTTGCGTGCATTTATTTGGAAAAGTTTGTCCAAAGTCATTGACTGTCCTGCTCATCATTGAAACGCATTTCATTGTCTGTCCTCAGCACTAAAAGGGACATTGTCTGTCCTCTGTCCTGAGCACTAAAAAGGACATTGTGCTGGATATAAGGTGTCACGTGTAGGCGTTAATTCTGCCTATGAAATTCTTTGTTTATGTTTTAATTTATCATGCATTATTTGGCATATACTCGCGTGCTATAAACTCATGCACGTTCATTTTATCAGAGAGAGAGCGCCATGGGGTCACACACTCTGTCTCATATCTTGCGCAACACGGCAAGGCTGGGGTCGCGTATTATGCAGTCAGGAAGTTGGTCAACGTCCTGGAACCTGCAACCCTCATCGTCCTCCACAGGCCCTCATGCAGCCCTCGCCAGGTAACTACATTCCTATCCGCCATTTTTGTACATATAACTGGATTCCTGTCGGGCACTTCTTAATCTTTATTTTCAGTTTAGTTGGCGCATGATGCGTTTGTATAGTTTTTTGTGCATGTAACTTGTCCACCATTCCTTAATCTTTCACTAATTTAACCAGCGTAAGTGTGTTAGGTTGTGCAGATTTATTGCACAGGCTATTATCTTATTTGGCTTATTTTCGTGATAGGTTCGGCAGATTTTAGTTCTTATTTACAGTTCCTATCGTTACAGCAAAAACCGCGGACGCCAGCTGCTCGACCACGAAGCCCTGAGCTGCTTGCTGGTGCTGCTGTTCCTGGACGAGGCCAAGCTGAACACAGCTCGACTGCACCGCGTGCTGAAACATCTCTGCAGCCACGCCCCCACCAGGCGATGGGTCCTCGCTGTAAGTATATACCGTTTCATCACGCAAGCTTTTTTTTCATTTAACAGTTTCTATCGCTCGATTCTCGCTTGTTAGAAAATATTCTGGTGTGATGCTTGCTGGAATGTCAAATTTTTGTCAGGTAAAAGTTAAAACTATTTCGACTTCTTAAGACTTACATTTTGAGCTGGTATTGTCATTTGGCATTGTTAAATAAATATGAGCATTATCGATAAAACTTGTATTGCAAAAATACCTGGTTTCATGATCTATTATAGTGCCGTCCTTTAAAATATCCCACTTCTATTTGGGTTCTAAAAAACCTGCATTATTTTGTATAGTTACGATCGAATATTGAACGATTCCTCTAACATGGTCTGTAGTCACACGAGAAACGTGAAAATGCTATTAAATGAAAATGGTGGCCATCATATATCTCCTTTATACCAAAGTGCATTTTGTGACTTTTGTGAGTTCTTCTGAGTTTTTGGAGAACCTTTTGGTTATTTTTGTCATTGTTGTGGAAATATGCTTCATAATGGTGTCAAGCAACTATTTCATGTTAGCTCTATATAAACTCGATTTATGTATGTATTAACTCTCATCATTTTCGACTTTGGAGTAATTATGGTGTGCATATTGTAGTTTCTCAAAGGGAAAGGTCTTCTGGAATAGACTGAGGTCTCAAGGTAAGTTGTATCAAAATAGTTAGCAAAGACTTATTATAAGTGCCTATCATTTCTTCCACAGACGCTGCTTTCAATAATCGAAACTTGTGAAGAAATGCCCCAACCACGCACCCTGCATCCTCCTGCCTCCATTCAAGAACTCTCAGCTGCGGGAGAGGTGTTGCCTTCCACACCTGACCACAGCAAGGGCGCTATCAAGAAGACGAGCAAGTCAACTGTCCTCACCTCAACCCCCCTCGCGCGAGATGCAAAAGCGTCTACTTCTCAAGACATGGCATCATCTAGTAGATCCCCTTCTAGTGCTTCAACTGACGATCCTCTTTCTAGAACCCCTGGTAATTTACAAGAACTAAGTTCTAGTAAAACTTCTTCCTCATCCTCACCGGCCTGGCTCAGCATGAGCATTGATGCGGCTCTTGGCTGCAGAGCCAATGTGTTCCAAATCCAAAGACCGATGCAGCTCGGCAAGAAGTCTTCTAGCTCGTTGCCTACGACCGTGTCTGTGTCCATCCATCCTCAGGCGTCACCCCTTGTGTGCAAGTCAGTTACAACTCTTAAAATTATGTTATTTTCATAACCTTAATAGTAACATGATGGTTCGAAACAATTTATAGGCCGCTAATTTTTTGTAGAGTAACATTTAGTAAAATGTTTAGAAGATTTAAATTTATAAATATATTTTGTTCATAATGTTTACGCGTTGAAGGGAAATATTCACCCGTGTATGTGCGAGCATTCAAGCATATTCGACAATCCTCTAAATTTCCTGCTGTCAACAGTACCATGTGGGCTCATTTTCAGCTACGTTTGGCCTTACTATGAACCAAGATTCCTATAGCCATTTTGTTGCAATCTTAAGCATAGAATATCAGGCGATCATTCCTTCAACTATTCCAAAAAACATTCAGTTAGCTATACTTTTTATTTGATGCCCATCCACATTCTAGAGTAATTTTTAGTGATGACTTTGGTAAGATTAGCTGATTGTTTGTGATGCTTTGTAGGCACACATTGGACGCCCTCATCTCACTGGCCAAGACGTTCCCAGCGCATTTCCTGCCTTACCGCAAACACGCGGACGCTACCGTCAAAACCCCCGGCGCGAGTGGCAAGGGCGAGACCGTCGACGACGCGACAGCTTCAAAATCCGGCCCTAAAGCCCCCTACTCGACGGACTTTTGGGAACTTCTTGTTAAGCTCGACACTATCAACGTGTGTAAGAAGGGCAAGGGACTGGCTCGGTCCCACTCAACGACTGGAGGAAGCGCTTGCGGTACGGAGGATGATAATGAGCCCTTATCTCTGGAACAGTCCCCTCTTGGGCTACTACTGGAGCAGCTTGCACACCCTGTGATCAGACGTTCTGCTCTGCTTACGGACAAGCTCCTCAGGCTACTTGCCCTCGTATCCGCTGGACTAGTGCCTCTTCCATCTTCAAGCCTACAAAATAAACAGAAATATCCTCAAGAAAATATGGACGCGCTGCAAAGATTATTCTCACTCGCTATCCAGGTAAACGGAAGAATTATTCTAAAAATAGAATCAAAATTACGTCGAGTCTGCTGGTCAACAACGTAAAGCTGTAATTAATTTATAATATTTCTATGCTCGTTTTGTGCCATAGCAGTTATTTATGAATAAATTTTCCTCTGAGCAGGTATTGACGAGCAAGTCGTGTTCTGAAGAAGGATTAGAGGATGCTACGTGTATCTTGGTGAATTTATCCCAGTGCTCACCGTCATCAAGATCATTGGTGCTACGACTCTTGCTACAAGGCGCCTCTATGTTGGGACGCACTGTTGCAGTCCACATTAATGCTCTGCTGGAAGATTTGCGTGCACACGTTGCCTCTGCACTGCCTGCTTCATTGGAGCACCACCAAGACACCTCTTCAAGGGGTACTCTGAGAGACAGGTGAGTGCGCGTTGGCAACATAACAAAGAACGTCAATGTCTGTTCCGCAAAACTATTGTTATACAAACTTGATTTGTATAACTGAAATTTTGTATTATCATTGAAGTGGAATCCTTATGACTATAAACACATGAAACAGAAATATACCAGTACCACTAATCGCGGAATTACCTGATAATATTAACTAATATAATATATTTTTATTATTTTTCGTGTTTACTAGGTTCACGCAAGAGGAAGTGGTGATAGTGGGGCAGAGCGGTAGCCGCAGTAAAGCACCGTCAGCAGGCAGTGAACTTCAGCTGGCCTCAATGCCCGCACTCACAAGCAAGACTTCTTCTCAAGCCTTTTTCTTGCGCACTCTTAAGGTCATTGTGCAGCTCAGGGATGCCGCTGCCCGACGTCTCAATTCAGTCAACACCCGAACGGCAGGTTAGTCGCTTGGTTCTGCATCCTTTGGTGTACTGTTTTTCTCATTCATTAATTGCAGGGTAACTCCCTTCTCTGATGACTTCGCGATCCATTAATATCATACTTTATTCGTATTTTTTAACTTGCACGTTGATTCAGGACCCATTGGACTATAAATTTTGCACCCATTAACATTGTTGTTCCATCATTATTTCGCGTTATTGCCTCCTTAATAGTCTATTGAAATCCAGTTGTGTAATGAAGCTAGTTTGGTGCAATACTTTTCTTGTTTTTAATTTAAGATCAAAGTAAGTTCTACTGACGAAGTTTTTTGGTCTATCTGCTTCTAATAGACCTGTTAATCTTCTCGCCCTGAAACTATAAATTTGTATATGTTACTCAGCCAATTAACATGCATCAATTATCAATTACGCATGCAGGGTCAGATGATCATGATGGTACATTTCCAAATGATTTTAAATCTCGTATTTTTTTGTGCTATAGCGACGCGTGTCGATGACCACTCAGGCAGCGGGGCTGGTGTTCCTGATGTTGGAGCCGGTAATGCTGGTGGTGTTCCACGGGACTCGAGCAGTAGCACTACTAATGCTAACACTGCTGCTGAAATAACTGGAGCAAATGCTGCCTCATCCAGTGGAGTCAACGCTGCTGAAGGCGGCACCAGTAGTGAGACAAGTGCTCCTGCAGTGTCTGTTACTGAAAACATTTCTCAGCCTCAACAAGAAGCATCACAACAGCAAGAGAGCATGGATGTACAGCAGTCGGATGAGCCATCAACAAGGCCTCTATCCACAGCATCCCCGACTGCTGAGGAACATCCTGTCGCGGAGGCTTCATCTGAGGAGATGGATGTAGACCAAGGAGAAGAAGGTGGGTTACGACATTGTTTTTTTTTTATTATCTGATGTTATTTTTACCGCTTCGAGTTCATTTGAAACCATCACTAGGAAGTTTGACTTGCCATTTAGATTGCAATTATGATGCTTATTTTGATATGGTTTAAGCAAAGAGGTCTTGATGTCGGTGCTCAACGATCACACTGCTAGATACTAGATTATGTTTCTACGGTGGTTACTGGAAACTATAGTTTCTTTGAACTAATGCTTGACTTTTTTTCTAATATAACTTGTGTAGTCTTGGAGACGATGACGCCAAACTTCAAGGTCGTTTTAATGACCGTTAGTCATTCTCTATCAACGTGTCAGGCTTTTCGCAGTAATCCAATAATGTTCTTTTTAAATTTTTTTCTTGAAAGGTAGAGCTGAAAAAAATATATACCTACTATTGTGAATATGATTTGTTCATTTGTTCTTATGAGCATGCTACTGATCATTTATTGTGGAGTTCACTATCAAAATCAAATATCTTAATATTGTTCCAAATATTTTTCATATTTTGAATGAATAAAATGCACACTCGATATATCTTTCATGGGTTATGACATAATACTATCAACTTGAAACAAGTGAATGCCATTGTAAAAAAAAATTCTCATGAAGTGATTTTTTTTTTTCGTTGTGGCAGAAATGAAGTTGCAGTCGCTGAGTCAGGCATTACAACTAGACGAGCTGTGGCAAGCACTGAGTAAATGTCTAGACGAGCTCGCGGAGAGTCCTGATAGCCATGCTGTGTTGGTGCTTCAGCCGGCGGTCGAAGCATTTTTCCTAGTACACGCTACCAAAGCCACCGCCCAACCAACGACCGCAAGTCCTCGCTCTGCACAACTTGCCGAGTCTCGAGAGAGTCAGCTCGCTCACCTCAACGATCTGGCACCCATGTCACCTTTGCCTCCCGTGCCATCACCAGCAGCTGCTGCTACTAATGATGGTGCGTTCATATAACTTAATATGTGACTGTCGAAATAATGAAATAATTTGCTATGGAGGTTCATGGCCTATAGTATTGGCTCGGCGCTAGACACGTCATGTTTGGGTCTTGTCACTTGTTATATCAATGTACTTGATGTAATTCAGTTGAAGAAAAGATTTCTTCTTAAATCTTGAAATATAATTCTCATTTTATCCAGTGCCTTTCAGTTCAGTGATGCTCAATGGAATAGTTTTTATCTGTCCACAGATGGTGAAAGTTCGAGCAACAGTCTTGGAGCGTTATCGACTTTGAGCGACTCAGAAAAGTTCCTGAAATTTGCTGGTGAGTTTACTGCTCAATTGCCGAGGAGGATCGCTTGTTTAGACTATCGTTCTACTTCATCGCAGTTTTATCCTTTGTGTATTAATAATTTCTATCTCTATTCCCGGATTCCGCTATAGTGTTTTAATACTCGTTACTGTACTGCGTGCTAATAATTTTAAAGTTTTCTGCTCACCTCATGAATAGTTTTTTTAACTCGATCTGGGAAGGGATCCAATCTTTAAAAATTTTCTGTTACCTCCTGATGTAGTCGGGATTATAGATCTGAACATTTTTTTCCAAGCAGTTCTCTTCTTGTCTGTTGTAAGCCAAATTATTTTGATATTAGGTCATCACGCTTCCGTGGCAACACACTTTCAATGTTTGTTTTATTGTAAGGTTATTCAATTCCTAACTGAATTGAAAGAATCAATTCCTTAGGAATTGAAAGTAATCGGGCATAAATTATTATTGGTGAATGAAAAATAAGCTTGAGTGCACAAATATCAGAATACATGGCGTTTTTTCATGTTCATTGCATTGTTGGATGATGCTAAATGATATATTAATATCGGACAACTTGTGCAGAGCGTCACCGTTCAGTGCTGAACCAGATCCTACGGCAGTGCACTGTTCATCTGGCCGATGGGCCTTTCAGCGTTCTCGTCGACCACATTCGTCTTCTTGATTTCGACATAAAACGGAAATACTTCCGCACCGAACTGGAACGCGCTGACGACGGTGTGAGAAGAGAAGACCTCACCGTCCACGTGCGGCGTGACCACGTCTTTGAGGACTCCTTCAGGGAGCTTCATAGGAGAAGTTCTGATGACTGGAAGAATAGGTTCTACATTGTCTTTGAGGGTGAGAGATTGTTATTGTTTCTTCTGCACAATAAATTCTTAATTGCAATTCATTTGTATATGTATCTATTGACGATGTTTACTCGACACTGCTGAACTAAATTCTACGACCGTTCAATTAGGTTTTTGTGAAACAACATTCGCGAATGAGAAGTTGGCTGTTCTAAATTTAATATTCCCTGCTGGATTCATTTTTTATTTTTTTGTCTAATTGGAAAAATTTGTACTCGCTTTAATTTATTTTTTTGACGTTTATAATTACGAAGGAAGGGTTGTCAAATGTCAGGCAGCAAAAAGCAAGTTTTATATTAGATATTCTAAAATATTATGGAAGGACGCACCAGTTGTGCCGTTTACTACTCACATTTGGCGCAAGACGCGCATAAGAAAGGATTCTGTGCATCCTTATTTAATTTGTTTACAGGGCGCAGGATTATACTGAATCATCAGACTAGCCATGTAGGTCTAAAAGCTGCTAAAAACATAACCAATCGTCTTCTTTCCCCTAGTATTATTCGATATGCTTTATTTTATTTTACTTGAGAATAACCCAATTCAAAACATTTTACTGCAGGCGAGGAAGGCCAAGACGCGGGTGGGTTGCTGCGTGAGTGGTACATGATCATCTCACGTGAGATCTTCAACCCGATGTACGCGTTGTTCTGCATTTCTCCTGGTGACAGAGTCACCTACATGATCAACTCTTCCTCGCATTGCAACTCAAACCACCTCTCTTACTTCAAATTCGTCGGCAGAGTTATAGGTGAGTATTGAGCCAAATAGTTGAGGCTGAAACCAGAGTGCTGAGTTATTGTTGACGATCGAAGTGATATGTGGGTGAAACAAGCTGACTTATCATTCGATTTTTGAGAACAATTTAACTTTTTAAGCCACGAAAATATCGTCTGAATTTATTCAAATGACTCGTGATTGTATGTAATAAAAAATGGCTTCCTGGTTTGAATTACAGCTAAAGCTGTGTACGACAACAAGTTGCTCGAGTGCTACTTCACACGCTCCTTCTACAAGCACATTCTGGGCAAGATGGTGCGCTTTACAGACATGGAGAGCGAGGACTACTCCTTCTACCAGGGTCTTGTGTACCTTATGGAGAACGACGTTAATACGCTCGGCTACGAGCTCACCTTCAGTACTGAGGTGAGTGTGATCTCATCTTGGCTTTGTTCCATAAGCTCCTTCTAATATGCTAATCTGATGTGAAGCATCGAATGAGTACCTCATTTACCTCGACGTGCGTAGCCAATGAATATTAAATTGTCAGCCTCTAAGAATAATACATTCTTTCAGGAATGACAATAATTGTTGTAGTGCTCTACTACATTTTTTATTCTGGAATGTAATGATTTATTTTAAATTTCAGCTGTACAAATTAATAGAAACAATTCAAGTTTATAGATAATATGCATATCGTGTTCGTTTGTGTGCAGGTTCAAGAGTTCGGTGTGACGGAGGTGCGTGAACTTAAGCCCAACGGAGAGAAAATACCCGTGACAGAGGAAAACAAGATGGAGTACATCAAACTCGTGTGTCAGATGAAGATGACGGGTGCCATCAGGAAGCAGTAAGTAGCCTCATCATTTCATTGTATACGAATATTTTTTCTTCAGGTTAACTTCTGCATTTGAGTGCCTCATATTAGCTTAGATTTATTCAAAGGAGTTTCGCAACTAAATTAATTTTGTATGAGAACCGCATGATTATAAAATACCTGCCAGATTTAATGTTGTTTTTGTATTTCCGCGGTAATTATTTTATATGATTGATGAACAAAGAAAGCAAAAATGCTTCAGAAGCATTGGTTGATTAACTTGCATTTGTTCTGACATGCTGAATTTCTTCAGTTCCAAATTCAGCTCATATCTTCTCTACCCCCTCACAGACTGAACGCGTTCTTGGAGGGCTTCTATGACATAATCCCTAAGCGGCTTATCTCAATCTTCAATGAGCAAGAGTTGGAACTTCTCATATCGGGCCTGCCTAACATTGATATCGACGACCTCAGAGCCAACACCGAGTATCACAAGTACCAGCCTAACTCTCTGCAGGTATGGTATTTCCGCATCGCATAGTCGGCCTCTCTAAAGCTTATAACTATAATAAAATAGGAACAAAGCATGGTATAACATATTATTATACAAAGCATTGCATAATAACCATCATTGCCTCGAACTCTACAAATAAAAATGTTGCCAATAGTGTGAATCCAGTTCTTGTTTCGAAATTCGAAGATTTAAAAGCGTTTAGTTAGAGATTACTGAACACTTGTCGGTATGAATGATTTTTTAATAATTTTCTCTACTTTGCATATGGTGTAATACGAAAAGTCGATGCAAATGTAATAACGCATCATTTGACGTGCCCAGATTCAATGGTTCTGGAGAGCGCTGCGTGGTTTCGACCAGGCTGAGCGAGCCAAGTTCCTTCAATTTGTGACGGGCACGAGCAAAGTTCCTTTACAAGGCTTCGCTGCTCTTGAAGGCATGAACGGCATTCAGAAGTTCCAAATACACCGCGATGACCGCGCCACCGACAGGCTGCCTTCTGCCCACACATGGTCAGTAGCGTGCTTGCAAGAAGCAGTGGTAGTATTTAAGTTATTAATATTGAACTTCGAGCTTGGTGACGAAGCCATTTTGCAAGAAACGCTTACGTAGATGGAATGCCTCAGGTGAGTGAATTAGTTTTAAACTGGTTCAGACAAGATGCGTTTTTATTTTTGTGTTTTCTTTACCTGCTCTAATTTCCTAACTAATTGAATTAACAAGGGCCAGATTATCAAAAACGCCTAAAAACATTATGTAGCGGCTTGAGTATACGGGGTAGCCAATTTCTCATAACTGATATGCAAGTTAAGTTTAGAATTTGTGAGTTATTGGCTGACGGTGGTTTTGATTTTGGAATCTTTCTTGGTTTTTCTCCGGATTCACAACTTACTTAAAAACGCGTTTCAACTTAACCTCACTTTTAAAGAAACATTTCTGATAGCGCTGAGTAAGGTCAGCTGTTTAGGTTGTCCTATTATAATTTACCTGGATGTGTAGATTTTATTAAACGCTTTTGGAATTTTTTGTGCAGCTTTAACCAGCTGGACTTGCCTGTTTACGAAACTTACGACAAGCTGCGCCACTACCTCCTGAAGGCCGTGCATGAATGTTCTGAGGGTTTCGGCTTCGCATAGACCTCAGTTTGGGCAGCTACGGCAGCGGCTCCTGAACATTCCCTCTAAACGCTCACCAAATCTTTATTATTATTGTTGTTGTTGCTACTGCTGTTGTTGCAGGTGCTCATACCGCCTTCAGCTTCCAGGCTTCAAGTATTACTGCTAGACTATCTAATTCAAAATGCACGTTCCACTTCTGCTACGATTGCCAGATCAATACCTGGCTTCGAAAAACCCTTCAACTCGCGTGTATTATAATAGCTCTTGGAGGTGCTACTTGCACTTATTAAAACAAACTTATTATTTGGCGTGTTCTGCACTGAGAAGCCCTGAATCTTGGTGGAGAGTGCCTACTTGTGTAGCAAATTCTGGTACACGGCAAACGTCGTCGCGAACCGGCTGTGTTTTGCTTTTGTTGTACATTTTACAGGCTCTGTCCTGCACCAGGCATTGTTTAGCTGTGATGTATCTATGGCTTTCTGCCCGTTTATCAATACTTTTTTAAGCGTGATCTTCGTTTATTGAGGAAAAACTATTATTGCCTTAGCGGAATGAGTAATGCGGAAAGGGAGAGTAATGAATTCACGATTTTTAATGCAGGTTTTCTTATGATTGTCATCCCACCACATGTATGGAGATATTGGTGCATCAATAATAAAATGTATTGAAGTTGTGTAAGTATTTTTATTTTACTCCTGGTAACCGCCATCATTTGAAGAAATGTAGATGTCGGAAGGCTTTCTGGAGAATCAATTAACGATCTTTTGTCATCTAATCATGTCTTATTTTTGTATCAGTAGTATGTTTTATAACTAAGCTACGTACTGATCTTGGTCATTGTGGTAACCATTGTTTATGTGATTAAAGCCAGCATTGCTCTGAAACGATTTTGTTAAGTCATCTCTTATAACCGTTTCGTTTACAAGGCATGTTAACTGTTGCTCCACGTGTAAATGAATAAGTCAAATAAAATCTGCTCTTGAATTATTAATCTATTTTTGAAAAGATTGTCAATTGAGAGGGAAATTTCGTTCATTGATGCTCCTGGATTGTGCGCTTTTTATACCAGTGTTGTGCATTAAGTTACATACTCTCTAGTAGTTACTACATGCATCAAAATGCCGCAACCTTGCTGTATCGGCATTGTGACGACTCGTGAGTGCCGTGAAAAGGGTAATGATATTGTAAAGCTGTGTTGGAACAAAATTACCAAATTGGTGATAGTGCGGGTTATTGGTTGTGCACAATATTACTGAGCTTGTAGTGCTCTTGAGCGCACCGGCAATTAAGGTTTGTATCAGTAGATAGTGTCAAGGAGACTTGTTCACTAGATGGAGGAGGCTTACATTTTTTATAATGGATAACACTCGTGCTTTCATGTGTTTTTCTCGTGCTTTTTTCCGACGATATGTGTGCGAGCAGTAATCGAAAATGCCAAATATTCTACGCAATAGAACTATGCATGGACGAACTACGGACGTCCAGCTGTACACGAATATCGTCACAGTACCGAATTAATCTTCGTGACCGGTTCGACTCTTTTTTTCGAACTCAAGCTTATGAGAGGAAAGAGATTCCAAAGTATGAATGCATATATTACTGTAGTAGTGGTGGGGCCGAATGTTCTGCGTGAGAGCGAATTCTTTGAGTGTGAATGCACCGACGTACTGGTGAAATGCAAGATGAGAGTATATTTGTTTCATGTTTTACAGAGGTAAGAACGAAACTGATGAACATCTGTTGATGGGGTGTGATACATATGAAATAGACTGGAAATGATACGAGTGATAGTGGATGAGAGGGGTTATTGTGTGATGTATCTGTATTGGAGAACGGGAGACGAATGGAGTGCCGTGATTGTGGGTCTGTCGCAGGGGTGACTGCTGCCGTGACTGAGAGTGGAAAGAGATATGGAGAGTGCATGGAGTATGAGGGAGAGGTGGGCTAGAATGGAGGGCGAAAGAATGTGCAGAAACAAGCCAAAATATAAAAAAAAGCTAAGATGCATGGCCTGTGAGCTCCAATCTGTGGTGTAATAAATAGCAAACAACAGTTTTAGTCCAATGATCTTCCCCCAAGAACTTACCTTCATATGTGTTTTCAACTTTCCCGAAACACGAACTTTCCCATCCCTTTAACCTCTGCTCTGATATCGCTCCTATCTTAACGAATATGTGACACTTAGCAGATGCGATCCAAATTCAAAGTACGGAGAAGTGAAGAAGGGTTCCGTATCCAGCTGTCGGGAACGGCGGACTGCTCATTACACGGACGACTTCACGTCAAATATTTATGTTCGCTGATAAAATTTTCTTCATTGGTATTTTTACAATCACAAACAAACAACAACAAAGCGGTTTCAGCGTTTATTAGGCCGTAGGCCTGTCGCCGATTCTTAACATCGCAGAACATTCACAGCATTTTGCGGTCTCTAACTCGCAACGCACTGATTCAAATTCTACCGTGCTTAACCGCCCGGCCTCCTTGTCGATTCTGACCATAAACTGGCGCACAGAGCTGGGATCGAACCCGCGCCTCTCTGCGCCAATCTTGGTACTCTGAACTTTTAACCACTGGGCCACCCTGAGTGGGGTCACCCTGAAGTCTGAGTCCATATTGTTGTTTGTTGTTCACCCTCTAAATTCCAATAGGAGAATATCTACATAAAAAGTACTGTAAATTTGTCTAATTCGGTTTGAGTAGAAATTTAATTAAATTAATAAATGCCAATGGTCGAAATTCCTGTAAGGTTGTTAGCTGTATCATCATGTAAGGTGATTGGTGCGAACCGTGCGATCATACACAGGATGACCCGTGGATGATTGCACCGTGCACAGTATACTACTGTCTACGCATACTACTGTCTATTGCAGGAAACTATTGTCATCTTTTCAGTAAACTTTCAGGTTTAAATAAAGTTGACGTAGTTCAATCATTTGATGACTGTCGTCAAACGGGGTAATAAGGGGTATTAACTGGGGTAACCATGAAACATTTCATGAACAAGTTTAGGCTCGCAAGTCGCAGCCTCGCTGTAAAAGTCTTTGCAAATGTAAGGGGCCAAAGGTTATTGTAATTTGTATGGCATCTCCAAAAAATTCCATATTCTATTTGACAGTATTTATAAGGTGGAATAAAGGTGCCAGACTGCCAGGTGCAAAATAAAAGCCTCCCACCAAAATAACCAGAATTTGAATTAGTACCCCTCAGCCCTCTCGCTCTCAGTATCTGTAAGACTGTAACTGTAAAGTCTATTAGGTACTCTGTAAGCTTACAGATAGTTACTGACTAAAGTCTAAGGCCCCTTTCACACAGGGCGTGGGCACTGGGCAGGAAATCCCGCCGGGCTGAGATTTCCAGCCGAACCTCATCGGACTGCGGACATAGAAAATGTGCACTGCTGTATAGCCTGTAATGCTATTCACACACATTCTGACAGAGAACAGTTCATTTTTATTACAGGCTGGTGGGCACATTTGTCATCACAGTAACCTGCAGCATACTAAGAATACCATTTTTTTTGGAAAAGTCATTTGCCTATATAACATAATTAACAAAATTAACGTAACAAAAGTTACGTTAACGTAATGGTACAGTCTACAGAGTACAGACCACTATGCAGAGGGTGGATGCAGCGTCGCCAATATATGGATTTTTAAGCCCAAACTGAGCTACCTATCTCAGATAGGTAGCTGATAGCAGAGTGCACAGCACTATCAATAGATCTACTAGTTTTATGTCCTATAAATCTACCAGACTCTACCCTTTATAGTCTATACACACCGACAGTAGTGACTGAGTGACTGACTGCACTGTTCCCATTTAATTCAGACCAATAAATCAATACCTACTAAACATAAACTGAACAATAACCAAACAAACCTCATACGACTTGAAATGAGACTCAAGTTATGAGAAAAGCTAACACTGTTTGAAATGAACATGTGCACAATTCAAATATTTTATATCCATTCACTGCATTTAATTATTTTATATATAGTCTTATAATTGTAATTATTTTGTTTCTAGATTCAAATTCACATATTTAAAGATTGAAATTAAATATTTTAATTAGAATACTCGTATTAGGGTGGAAAATCTTTCTAATTGCCTAAAAAGTTGATACAATGTCAACCTCTCAAATAACAGGGTGGGGCAGAACTGATTGAGCAGTTTTGAAGCAAAATAAAAGAGTAATGGAGGTACATAAAGAAGAAAGTTTATTTTCCTAGAGGTTAGCATGACATACCATTTAGAATACCCATGTTTTGAAAACAATATCTGGAAGATGGGGGCCGTTAGCTGCAACACACTGTTGGAGTCGTTCTCAGAGGAGGGAGTAACCGTAACAGTGAAATTTGATCACTATGCTGCAATGATGCAAAATTTCTTCCAGCCCAGGATGGAAAACATTGTTGAAAATGAAGCATTGGGAGATGTGTGGTACCAGCAGGATGGGGCTACAGCTCACACAGCCTGAATGTCACTCAATGTTTTGAAATGCATGTTTCCCTGATGTCTTTTGTCTCCGAGGGGTGATTTACAGTGGCCTGCGAGGTCACCTGATTTGAGCATTTGTGATTTCTTTCTTTGGGGACATCTAAAAGAAAGGGTGTTCAAAAGTCACCCTTGCACCCTACCACAGCTAAGGGGATGGATTATTGAAGCAGAGGTTATGGCTATACCTCGCCATATATCTGAATGTGCTGTAGGAAACTTCCGAGAACAACTCCAAAAGTGCGATGCAGCTACAGGACACCATCTTCCTGATATTGTTTTCAAAAGATAAGTATTTTAAATGGTACCTGTACCTGTTATGCTAATCATGAGGAATATAAACTTTCTTCTTTATGTACCTCCATTACTCTTTTATTTCACCTCAAAACTGTTCAATCAGTTCTGCCCAACCCTGTATAAGCTAGCTAACATATTTAAATTGTATATTGTAATCAATATATAACAAATAGTCAAATAGTTACACTACTTATAGCCTTATAAGAATTAGCTAAGCTGCTAGCTGCGTACAATGTATTGCACTCTTGATGCCTCTGTACCAAAAACATTCAATTTATTGGAACCTAATACACACTAAAGGCAGCAAGTCTACATACCAATTTGTCATTCATAGTACATTTATACTAAAGCATGAATAACAATACCTCGATATAAATTAAAGACTGCCACTCAATATTTTTAAATATATGAAAAATAAAAAAAAAATTGAAAAAAAACATTATTTTTTTGATAAAAAAATCAAATGATTTAATCACATGATTTAATCATTTTGATTTAATCATTGCCCACCCTGTGCACAATGCATTTTTGTTAACCTTTAGATAGGAGGTAATTCATCTGGTGGAAATCTCGCAGTTCCAGAAATGGCAGAAAACCTCTAGTTGTGGCCCTAAAGGTAGATGTTTTCCATGCTTGAGTCAGGTGAATTCAGTATAAGGAGGAGGTGAATTCAGTATAACAAAAAAAAAAAATTGTGAAACATACCTGAAACAGAAAAAAATATTTTAGTGACAATATAATATTTTTATATATTTTTGCCAACTGCATACATACAATATAATATTTTTGGACAAATAAATTATAGTGTAGGTTTTAATTACTTTTAATTTTATGTTGCCTGTGCCGCTGGTGGCCAGTGCACAATTCTATCTAATGACATTCAATGCACAATTTTGTGATGACCAAATCAGACCAATGATGCATTCATTTATTTAAGTGGAATTTTTTTTTGCTGACCAATGTAAATGTAATTAAAATTCTTTGTAGTTGATTGTTTTTTTTTTTTTTTGTTAACATAACCCATGCTAGCCAATTTTCTATTGTAAATGAGATTTTAGGGGTGTCCCTTATTTAGTTATTATCCCAAGGACCCAAGGCATTTAGGCCAAGTGATGTCCCTTACTGCCCCCTTGTGCGGAGGCAATTTGCTACAAAAATTCCATCAATCAGGTTTTCAAGCCAACACCTGTATGCAACTTTTATGTCAGTAAGATTTTTAATACAGCCAATATTTTTTGGCTACAGACCTTAGTACAGGCATGGATCCATGGAATATATGTACTTGGCGAGCCGTGACTGGATTTTTCAAGCCGTGGTTTTATGGGTTTGCAAGCCATGATTTCATTTCTTTGAGCCATGTATTCCATTTCTTTGAGCCATGAATTCCATATCTTGGCCATGAAAAGCCATTTAGGAGCCGTGAACTTATTTACAAAGTTGCGTGCACATGTTACCTCAAATATTTATAATTTTACCCTCAAAACTCCAATCATACAGCAATGTTTACTAACATTTGTCTTCACTTGACACCTGAAGGCTGAACATGTGATTATGCAGTCTGACCACTCTGACGTGACCACAACTATGTGATCTTCAAGGAAATGTTTTGTGTTGTCTTGTTGTTATTACATTCTGGAGCATTGAAGTCATGCGGATTGTGGAAGTTGAAAATTTTATTAAACGCCATATTTGCAAAGAGCAAACTGCAATTTTTTCAATCAAACAAAAATACATGACATTAGAGCCACAAGATTTCATACTTACTGAAATTACGATATTAGAGCTGCAATATTTTAGAAAAAAGTAGGGCTTTTTCTGACCTGCCTTAGCAGAGATACTTTTCCAAGAGCTCACTTATCACACTTTTGTTCATGGATTTTTTAGAGGTAGTAAATATATGATTTCTTAACTTGCTTTTTGCTACATTGATAAGAAAAATTTTGAACTTTATGTCACTTTTTTTAGTTTTGCAATGTTTCAATTAGTTTAGCTGCTACAACATTTCTACAAAATGTTGCAGGACTGTCCCTAATTACTCCTTTAGATGATATATATTTCAATGGTATTGTCAAGCTGTGTAATAAGGGACGGTTTTGAGCATTTTTTTAAATAACTTCTTACCATGAAACATTTCATAAATAAGTTTGGGCTCATTTTGTAGCTCTTTGCGAGGGCTATTGTATGGCATCTTTAAAAAAATGTTATGTGCTATTTGTAAGGTGCCAGTCATAAAATAGAAGTGTCTCGAATTACCCCTGTAAACAGGGTAATTCAGGACACTTGAAAATTTAAATAAAACTTGATTTTAAAATGTTTGAAGCATGCAGAGTGTAATCATCTATTACCTACTAATAGTAATCTGAACTCTGAAGTCCTCCTTTTCCTTTGTGTGTGTGTATGTAATTATCCTTTTTGGCTTATTTTGCCATCCTGGTAGTGGCGAGTAGCAAGGGGTGGTGATAAATCCGTTTTTCCGGGCACTTGGTGCCACTGGTAGTTCCACGACCATCACTGGCTTGCTGACCCGCCAGAACCATTTTTATTGCATTACACGACACCCTGGACTAGCCAGGTACCGTAAAATGGGGTAACTTAGACCACTTTTTTTATAAATGATGCCATTTTTTTACTAGCTAAATTAAACTTTATTTTTTAACCTATTAGATATGCAAACTTTTTAAATCTTTCTATTGTGTTATGTAGCCTCAGTATTAGGCCTTTAATGCCCATTGACAAAATTTTTCTATGCCAAATAGTTTTTGAGTTGTGTTTTTTTTTTTTAAACTAAAAGTGGTCTAAGTTACCCTGCCGGTCTAAGTTACCCCATTTTACGGTACTCATTTATCAACCAGAGTTGGATGAATGGCTGAATTGACCATGAGCTGAGCTTCCCGGAAGAACTTGTCCTCAGTGGACTCAAACCTGAGAGCTGGGTGTGAGAGACATAGTCTCTCACGACTGCACCACACAGCTCTTCCTTTTCCTTTGTAGATGATGTAGATGTAGAATAAATGACACTTTTAGTGATTTTTACTGTTTTTTTTCTTTATTGATATGATATTAGCGTACTGTATTATTGATGTGATACTACTTTATCCATGAACATGCCATTGACCATTTACAACGACCTTGTCCACTGTAAGCTTCATATCAGCAGCCTTCTAGCACTTTTCTGTATCTGTAAGCTTAGAGGACAGCTTGTAATTTCACACCATTTTAATTGGGTCAAGTGAATTCACTAAAACAAAAAATGATCATAAAATCATACCTGAAACAGAGAGGAATATTCTAGTAACAACCATCATATTTTTTTGGAGAAATAGATCATAGTTTAGGTTAACTATTTTTCATTTTATGTTGCCCGGTGCAAAATTCTATCAATGACATTCTCTGCATAATTTTTTGATGACCAATGATGCATTAATTTTTTATAAGTGACATTTTTTTTTCACCAAGCAAGGTGAATATAATCAAAATTGTTTGTTGTTATTGATTTTTTTGTTAACTGGAGCCCTTGCTAATCGAGATTCTACTGTAAATGCGTTTTTAGTGGTGTCCCTTATTACCCTGAGGAGGTGTCCTTTATTATCCCATCTTGTGGAAATGGCCACCATTTTTTTTTTCATTGAGATATGCAAATTCTGTCAATCACGTTTGTAAGCCAACACGTGTGTGCAACTTTTATGTAAGTAAAATTTTTTGATACGGCAATTTTTTTTTTTTTTGCTACAGACCAATGCAAAGGTATATTTCCAAAATCTCACTTTTCACACTTTTTTCAGGGATTTTTTATAGGTTTTAATTGTCTGATTTCTTAACTTGCTTTATGCTACATAGATAGTAAAGATGTTGAACTTTACACCACTATTTTTAGTTTTGTAATATTTTAATTAGTTTAGCTGCTACAACATTTCTAAGAAATGTGGGATGACTGTCCTGATTTACCCCACCCATCCCTTATTACCCTGTTTGATGGTATTGTTTATTGGCCTTTATTTCCTTTTTTCAGATTTTTATATATCTCAAAAACCAGTTTAAATTTATAACTTCAAAATTCAACTAATTTATCATGGCTGGAACTGGATCTGAAAATACAAAGGAATGGAAAGTCCTGTTTGTTTGCCTTGGTATGTATATATTTTATTTATTTCACTAGTATTATGCATTAATGTCACATGGGTGATGGGTCATGGGTGCTTGACTTACCAATGTTACCCTGTTATTCAACTTGCAATCTTTTGAATTAGATAGTTCTAAATCTGAAAAATCAAATAAGATTTTGTTTGTTTTGTTGTATTACCAGTACTTACAGAAAATTCCCTGTCCAGCCCATATTAAATTTTTTTCATTAAAACATGGCTAGTTAAGTGTAGGAATACAATTACAATGTAGCATTGACATTGAATGATTGACATGATTAACTTCAGATTCATTATTAGAAAGATCTTTCTTGGCTTTGATGCAGATTTTCCTTTTCAGACAAGCTGTTTGCATTCATCAGAATTATCCTTTTCTCTGACTAAACTACAGTTCAGGAGGCTCTAGTTTTTTACTGAAATTACCAATGTACTTGAAGTATTTTTTTTTTTTCAGGAAATATTTGCAGGTCACCAATAGCTGAAGCTGTATTTAAAAAAGAAGCCTTGGCTGCTGGATTGAAAGTTTACGTAGATTCAGCTGGTAAGTTTTCTAGAACTTAATATAAGGACTGCATTTATATAACCCATAAGTGCATGCATTTTATTGTAGAGACCATGCCATGTCACTCACTGGCATTTTTATGTTTACTGAGCCACATGACACTGATGTAATGCATTTTATTCACATCTGACTTGGGATGTATCGGACTTGATATGAGACCCAGTGCTACAGGCAACGAGTCAGATTACCTTAGCATTTAAGGGGAGCATTTTAGCGCATCAAAAAGTAAAAAATATTTACTTCTCCGGATTTTAGTATCATTTTAACGCTCCAGTGAATTGCGTGTCTAAAGAGCCCAAAGCCATGTTTGTGAGTTCATATGGTTGTTCATGGCAGCGGTCAAAGCGCAAGTAAAACCTATACCCTCGATGATCAAAAATTTAAGTTTTTTGGCTCTCCTGAAAAGTTAAAATTTCAATCTTGAAAACCTATCTCCTCCTATGATTTCAAGCTACAGCATTGAGAGATGTACCATTTGATTTGTAAAGGAAAGATCTAGAAAATGGTTGTAGCTTTTTGTAATTTTGTTATAGTTTGGATTGTATTTTACAAAAAAGGGAGGTGGGGAGGAAATTGAAAAATGGACAAAAAAATCCCTCCCCACCCACAAAAATCCGAATTTCAGAAAAGCTATGACTAATCATTAGATATGGTCTTTATGCAGTGGATGATATGTATCATGATATTGTAGCTAGGAAATCCTAGGAGGAGATAGACTTATTTATACAGTACCCCCTTTTTTGCTCTTTTCAATGGATTTCACATATTCTTTCCTTTTTTGGAATATTTATATGAAAAAAAGGCTAAGATTTCTGTTTTACATATGTGTACCAAGTTTCAAAGTGATCTGTCCATTAATAAAAAAGTTTTTTTTTTTACTGAGAAGCTCCTCTTAAAGGCATAAATTTGGCTTCTATCATTCATGATACATAGTGAATTTAAGGGTTAAGAGCACTGCAGTGAAGAATTCAGAGGCTAAAGATTTGCATTTTTTTTTTTTTTTTTTTTTGATATATTTTGGCATTATAATTGCTCTGTGAAGTTCAAGACAATGTATCAAAGCATCAGCCAACCTGTTCATTTGTTGAAATATCAATTTCTCTACTTAATATTCTATGTTCAGAACTCATTACGAAAGCCTAACTACAAAATTATTATTGCTAAATATTTGCATTGCGTCTTAATAATTTTTTTCTTTAATTTGAAGTTGGGTAACCTTCAGGCCCCATTCTACTTGATTAATTTCTCATTGAATCTTTGCTATATCACAGAGTTGGGGTTGAGCCCTGTCAGAAGGCAGTCGTGCATTCTGTGCAGACTCACAACTAGCCTTTTTGCTATGCTGGTTTAAGGGTAGTGTGTCAGTCAAAAATTTATAAATTTGACTTTTTAGTTTTTTGGCTCATTTTGTAGCTGCTGAAAAGGCACATCTAACACAGGAAACTGCATGTAGGTATGTGCATGCTCTAGTTTTTGGGTAAAGCGATTTCTAGAATACATAAAATGAACATTTTTAAACAATATGTACAAAGTTTTCTTTAAATCAAATCTGTATTTATAGATCATTATTCATGTTAATTGCAAAGAGTTTTTACTCGCTTGAAAGCTACAAACAAGATGCCTTCAATAAAGCTAATATCATGGATGTACATGCAATAATTTTTGAGCAAGACTGTACCATATTGAACTTTTATTAAGGGACCATTTTACTACATCTAAATATTGCGGAAAAGTACCTCTGCTAAGATTTGTTAATAAAATTGTTAATCTCCTTCCAAAAAAAAATGGTAGCCACTTCCAAAAGACAGGGTAATAAGGGACAACCCCCCCCCCCCTGGGGTAATAATGGACACCACTAAAAATGCATTTATGGTAGAACCTAGATTAGCAAAGGCTCCAGTTAACAAAATAATCAATTGATAACAAAAAATGTTGATTATATTTACCTTGTTCAGCAAAAAAAATTTCACTTAACAAAGTTTAAAGCATCATCAGTCATCAAAAATTTGTGCTGAGAATGTCATAGATAGAATTGTGCACTGGGCAACATGAAATGAAAAGTAATTAACCTAAACTATGATTTATTTCTCCAAAAAATATGATGGTTGTTGCTAGAATATTCCTTTCTGTTTCAGGTGTTTTTTACAATCATTTTGTTATAGTGAATTCTCTTGATCCAATTAAAATGGTGTGAAATGACAAGCCATCCTGTAAGCTTACAGATGAGATATGTAAAAGTGCTGTAAGGCTGCTGATATGAAGCTTGTAGTGGACAAGATCGTTGTCAATGCTCAATGGCATGTTCATGGATGCAGTAATATCACATCAATAATACTGTAAAGTATAGATATGGTAATATTTCAATGCAGGAAAAACAAGTAAAAATCACAGAAAATGTCATTTATTCATTATCCAGATCATCTACAAAAGAAAAGGAGGACTTTAGAGTACTGTTAGTAATAGAGGAGTAGGTACACTCTGCATGCTTCAAACATTTTAAAATTACATTTTATTTCAAGTGTCCCAGATTACCCCATTCCCAGGGGTAATTTGGGATTCTTTTATTTTGCATCTGGCGCCTTAAAATAGCATAGGTATAGAATTTTTTTTGAAGATGCCATACGGTAGCCCTCCCAAAGAGCTATAAAATGAGCCCAAACTTGTTTATGAAATGTTTCATGGTAAAAAATTATTAACGAAAAACACTCAAAACCGTCCCTTATTACCTCATTTGATGGTACAGGACAACTGCTATTGGCTCAACAATAGTGTGACCTAGTGCTGTTCTTTTTTTCTAATTGATGTCTCAGGTGGGAAGTTTTCCTTGAAATATGTTATTCAATTTCCATGAGGTACTGTATCAGTGATTTAACTTGTACTTTTACTTTGTCTCCTTCTTGAAGAAATCACTTCGTAAATTTGTCAAAGCAGATGATAAGGACAGCCATGGTAAGACACCAAAACAATTCAATATGCTGATACTTACTGTAAACTTAATAATGTACTTGGATGCGTCAATCAGAAAATCAAATTTTTGTTTCATATCTATTTACAATTGTGCAAATATTTATAAACCTAACATGAGCCAATCAAAATTTACACCTTTATGCAGTTGGCTTAGGACATTTCCTACTTAGAATTATTTCCAAGCATAATTAACTGTAATGTTGCAGGCATAATTGACTATCACCATGGGAAGACACCTGACTCCCGTGCTCAACAGACCATGAAGAAACACGACGTGCCCATGGATCACAGAGCCAGGCAGGTGAGTATGGTTTGGCTTCTGCTTTTGAATGTCACTTCTTAACATAGTGCAGTAGTGTTGGTGTTTTATATCATTTCAAATCTGGATTGTTACTGATTCTTGTAATGTTCATTGCTTGTTCCCAGAATGTCTAAAAACCGTTTTTAAACCAGATCTATCCAAAATTGAATTTTATGGTCAAATATATTTATCTTTTACCAAGTCAGATGGTTGAATTACTGAACATCAGTGCTCAGATAATAGGATTGTTTCGTTTTTCACCTAAATTGTCCACAGAAATAATAACATCTTTTAACATCTTGGATAGATCCAGTCTAAAGGCCAGTCCTCAGATTTCAGAGAGACAAGTCATGAGAATTATAAGAATTGGCAACAGGCCAACCCAGCCTATTCTTGAACACCAATATAACTGTGTTATGTAATTTTATTGTGGTAACTGCATTGATTAGGCCAAATTTAGCCTGTCATCAATTCTAGACATAACAGAATTCTTGCTGCTTGGGCTTTGAACCCAGAAATATCTCTTCTCCTATCTCTAATACAACACTGAACTTTATACCACTTGGCAACTCTGCATTTGAAAAGATAAATACAGGTATATCTAAAATGGGGTACATATTCAAGGCCATTTTTCTCAGCCAAGACAAAAGCACCAATCTTTGCACCTATGTCTGCCATAACCATTTGCACTTTTGAACTCCTTAGGACAGGCAGTTGGCCAGAGATCAGTTGCCTGTCCTCTTTGCCATCTCACGGTGTCCCCTTATAATATCTATTGCTCCCACAAGGGGGTGGATGGTGTTGGATGTAAATAGATATTTCATCTGACTGCAAATAAATAATTATTCAATATATATATATAATAGTGATTAAGTCGTGCATTTTGGAATGTATTGTTGCCAAAACTTCTAATGAGTAAATTCATTGGGAATTTACAGGTCTGTAGAAATGAAATTGTGAGATGGAAACGCGCAATAAGATTTGAGAGATATGTTGCTATGGATTGCTGCATAGGTTTTTAGGAGGCCAAGGTTTTATGCCAGTTATTGCTCTCTTGAATTACCAATGAGAAACGTGCCTGATAGAGGTACAAACCCAGTGACTTCCGGCTTGCATAATGATTTATTTTTGTGATTGATTATCACGAAGAACTTTACCTACAGGATTGTTAATTCAAACGGTTACCTGACAAAATTAACCATTTTTTCGTCTCTTGTAGTAACAGTGAGACATTGTAGCTCTATCTTAGGTTAGATTAGGTTGGGTTAGGGTAGGCAAGGTTAGATGAGATTAGGACTTAGGTTAGTTCAGGTTATGATAGGCTAGGTTATTTTATCGATAAAGTGAGTAATTTTAATGCTGTATAAGGTTTTATGTGTTATAATATTTCACAAATCATTTAGATCGTGAAATATTTAGCCCGGTTCCTAATGGGACCAAGCTATAATTTTTCACATACAACGAAAAATGAATATTTGAACATATTTATCATTTATTACTGTCACAAGTGAAAATAGTATCACAGATAACCAAAGAAAATTTCAGGAAATAATTCTCGGCATTAATGGGTTAAGTTAAGGTCAGGTCTAGTTCAGGTTAGGTCTAGTTGGGTTTGATTAGGTCATACAATGTGTTGTTAGGTTATGTTGTGTTGCACTAGCGTATAGTTAAATATAATATAATGTTATTATGTGTTATGACAGTTATGCTATATCGAGTTATGAACTGCAGACTCAGAAGATTTTCACCCACCATATACCGTATGCATGGGCGCGTGTTTAGGTTAATGTTTTGTTTTGGAAAATTTTGATTGTTGTGTTTATTGTATATATTGAATATATATTCAATGTTTATTGTATTGTATATATTGAATTGTACAAGATTTTGTAACTAATGGGGGTATGTGTATGTGTCGATGTTTTCTGGTTTAAATGAATGTCCCTACTTTGTGTTTTTTGAATAATGACTCAGATACTGCTAATCTAGGTACCTATATCAACATTTCCTTCATATTTTTTCAATTTGAAAGTTGCTCAACTCTATACAGAAGAGAAGAAATTAATTACAGAATTACAACTCTATACAGAAATTAATTTGAAATAAAATTAATTAGTTTGAAATAAAAGGAATTAATTAAATTGAAATTAAATACTGTACCTAGTGCTTGAGTAGTATTGAATTTTAATGTAGTAATCATGCACCTAGAATGGTGAAAAAAGTAAAATATTTTGTCTTTTTGTATGAAGAATGATATAATGTATAATGAGTGAAGGATTTGTCACATTATTCAGCCACATGGTGGGTGAAGATCTTCTCAGTCTGCAGTTCAATATTTTGCTTGTTTCAGATAAAGAAAGAGGACTTCACAAAATTTGACTTCATTTTCGGCAAAGATGAGGAGAACATGGATGATCTAAAACGCATGAAGCCTGCCAACAGCACTGCAACAGTCGAACTTTTTGGCAAATATCACACCAAGAAAAACCTCATCATCAGAGACCCATACTATGTTGGTGGTTTCAATTTAGTTTTGCAATATAACAGCATTCAAAATTGATCTGTCTTTTTTTCGGAAGTTCATGAGTTATTGAGCATAGACATGTGTGTGTAAACTAGTAATTCTTGTGCTGTATTTTTCTTTAAATGGTTCTTTTCTCGTTTGTTGAAATATTTTATCAATCAATCATTGATTACATTTTCAGGACGAGGATTTTTTTTTCGGAAGCTCATGAGTTATTGTGCATAGCCATATGTGTGTAAAGTAATAATTATTGTGTTGAATTTATCTTTAAACAGTTCTTTTCTCGCTTGTTGAAATGTTTATCAATCAATTATTGATTACATTTTCAGGACGAGGGCTTTTTTCGGAAGTTCATGAGTTATTGAGCATAGGCATATGTGTGTAAACTAATAATTATTGTGAAGTATTTTTCTTTAAACGGTTCTTTTCTCGCTTGTTGAAATGTTTTATTAATCAATTATTGATTACATTTTCAGGACGAGGGCAGTGAAGGCTTCGAGGAATGTTACCAGCAGTGCGTTGTTTGCTCTCGAGGCTTCATAGCACATCTCAAGTCCTTGAAATAATTTTGAAATCTAACTTTCATTATTCATTCGGATTCCATTTTCGTCCATATTTACGTGTTACTTCAGTGTTCGTCGGAATGTCCAGCATTTATAATATTCTACATCTCAGTCTGCCGTGACAAACCGCGGCGATATACATAGTTTAAGTTTGTTCCACTTCTTATATAATTTAGATTTTACTTAACAGATCTTATTTGATAAGTTGTCTTCCTAAAAGAATCTACTTTGAGACTACAGATTTGTGCCGCTATGTAACTTTACCTTCACAACAAAAATGTTGCGAGTGAAATCGGTCATTGAGCATAGAAATGAAAAACCGAAAATATAAGATGTTAGCTCGAGGCAATGAGATTAATTTGGTACGCATCAAGTTCGTTTTTCAGTGTAATAAAACACAGTGAAATTGATAATTCTCATTTCAAGCATCTTTTTCTATTTCAGAGTACGAAGTGGCTCAATCTGTTAGGTTTTTTCATAACTCTGTTTTGTTATCCGTCCTTCCAATAAGGTTTTTCATAATTCTGTTTTGTTATCCGTCCTTTCAATAAGAAACATGATTTTTTAGACGAATGAAGATCTTCGAAAGGAGCATAATTATCACCTGTAATTAAGAGCGTATATAATTTATAACAAAATTATAGATGGAAAATTGCTTAGTTTCCGTTTCTGTTCGTATGCCTGAATTAAAACGAAAGGATACAATGTAGTGTATTTAGGTTGCTTTCTCCAAATCGTTAATGCGATGAGCGACATTAGAAAAATTCTTTGCGGTAATACCTGCTATATTTCTGGGCGATTTCCTGCTATATTTCTTTTACGTTTTGATTGTTTTAAATCACGTTAAATAAACTGAAAATTTAAGGATTATTTCATTTTTTCACTCCAACTATGTTTCAATTATATTGATAACTTTCTTTACTTTCTTAGCTGAATTTTAATCGTATAATGAATGATGATCGAGTGTACATTTCAAACTCGTCTAGAAACGCTAACACGCGTGATGTGTAATCTCCCTTTCGACAAATTTTCAAGCGACTCCAATTAGTCTACATTAAAATGAAGTCTTCCTGCATTCATTAGCCTTCGAGGGACATACGTGTACGTACCTTCGTGCAACCCACATGATTAATTAATTACGCCAAATATAATCGAGTTCTACCCCTATCATTCCACTTGACAGCTTTGTCAGGCGGCCTCAGCAAGCGATACCTTACCGATTACTATATATTTCTACCTGCGGACCGGTATCTACCGGCAATTCGTTGACCAAGTGTGTGAGGGATAAGTAAAACACTCCTTTCTTTCTACAGAACTTATCTTGATACAAGAGAGATATTATGGATATACAAACAAGTATAGGCTAATACGTCGTCCGTTAGGTCGGAGTAACTTTAACGAATGTTACATGGCGGGGTGCTAATTAGTTACAGGGGTTCTTATAAAGGTTAACAGCCCTTTTAAAAAATTATGACTTCTGGCCACCGGGTTCTTGTCCTCGTGCGCCAATACTTCAGTCGGTGACGCGCCTCATCTTAACCAAGTAAGTTGTCCTCGTGTCACGTATGATGTTTAAGCGGTCGATTCAGCGTCTGAGGCAAGCTCTCAGTGATACTGAGGACTCAATTGAAGCGTACAAGGGCTGCTTCTAAACACGTGAGTATTTGTATCCACAAACTATTCTCTGACAACTTCGTGAGCTAGTGGCACGCTGCTGCCTATTGTATGTGAAAATGTTACTGATTAAACGTCGCTAAAAAGAGAGAAAACGGTACGGTCTCGTAACTAACCTTTCGGATGTTAGACTGTAATAGGGTGCTGACCGCTGGCCAATTACACTGATTTTAATTGTCGCGCTTAAATAGGAACGATATTACGCATCACTTCTCAAAATATCAAACCTAGACAGCATCAGTTAAAACAGGTTTACTAATATTCATTACATACAAGGAATATTTATTTGAGGGAGGCTCTAACAAAGAATATGATTCGAGCTTATAGTCGCCATTACTACCCTAATTTCAATTTGCAGTGTTGGCTCACTCGCCAAAAACATCCTGGTCGCTGCTCTAAGATTTAAATAATGATCCATGAACGACATTTGAAATGAAATCCTCTCGTAGCGATATCACAAAGTGAATTCATAAATGGCACAAAATATTTCTTACTGTCGCTGGTAAGGAATTTTCGAATATTAAATTAACGTCACCTGCCTCAGCGACTGTTAGTCTTAACGACTATGTTGATTTTTTTCTCTCGAAGTGCATCGGTATCAAATTGAACCTTGAAACCACGGAAACCATAATCGTTTAATCAATCACGATAAAATCAGCATTCGTGTCACAAGAACACAAAAGAAACCTTTATGACACACCGAATACAAAAAGTAGGAACAAGATGATTCAAAACTGTATTTGTATTTTTGTATTTAACCAATAATTTGACTGTACCTATTTTTACCTAACAACAAATTCTTTTTTTTTTAAATCTGGAAAGGTGAACGGTACAACTGTATATACTCATAACAAACATGGAGTTTAGTCGCGTGGAGCTGTATAAGCATCGCCACCTATAAGCAAAGTCCTGCATAGCTCAATAGTCAGAAGTTCATAACCTTTGTAGAACAAATGCTTGCATAATTAAAAACGACTTCGACAATAATTTATATTTTTATATGAATGAAGATTGCCCATCGTTTTTCATTTTAATTGAGTGCTTATTAATTAAGGAGATCTAGAAACTAATATGAATCTTAAAAATCTGATATGATGGTTGGCTATTAAAGTTTTTAACTCCATGACATTTCAATGATTAAATGAAAAAAAATAGGTATATACTTGAAAAATAATATGCATATTCGAAAAACTGACTCCCATTATTGAGTCTGGGGTTCACAAAGATGATAGGAATTAAATCATTGCATAGGATAAACACGTCCGAGGTTAATTTGTTGATAACATAACCAAATATTAATTGACAATGAATTATCGAACACATTGACAATTTATTAAACAGTTAATCAATAATTTTCGATTTTTTCAAGTAGTCATAAGTCCAATTGAACAATTACTCTTCTCTGACACAACGTTGTAAATAAATATTGTTATCATTTGGCAAAATTCAATGTTAAGGATGACAAATTAGTGGTTTTCAACCGACAACTAGTATGTAGATATTTCTGTGACTTCAGTGCTTCATGCTCGACCACCACAATCATTGTTGGCGTTGAGGCAATAAGTTAATGTTAAAATAACGCCTTACGTAAAATTCGATTAATATGCAAGCGTGACGTGAACAACTCAAATTATTTTTTCATTATTATTTTGAAAACGCCCACAAAAAAGAACTTGGTCCGTTATGAATTGATATGAACGAAATTAATATGATAAACACATGCTTATGCTGTCAAATCGTGGTAGTCACAATCATGGTTGAACTATGGTCACAATGCTCAGCAGCAAACGTCCTCAAAGCATTTTCCCCAATTTGTTTCAATCATAATGACAATATTGCAAAGTGACTACGTTGCATAAATGATAAAGTTTTTAATTTCGATCGATTAGCAATCAGCTGAGTTATGTGCCACTGGATTGGCTAAATAGTGCGTTTTTATGACTTAGTCTGCACGCATGGTTGAACTATGGTTTGCACGTCAGTTAGAGAGTCCGCAGCCTGGAACCGAAGAAACGTCGATGCGGAGTCGACTTGAGGCAGTTGTTAATCGCGGAGTTCAGCTGAACAGCTGCTGGTGAGCTGGATGCCGCTGGTGCTGGACTGCTGGCGGCTGGCCACGGGCTTTAGAATGACTGCAGTCATCCGAGGGTGAGGTACGCTGTCGGACTCCTCCCATGAAGTTCAACGATGATCTCCTCTCACGTTTGGGGAAACTCTTCTTGTCACCCAATGCCATTCTCTCATATAATGGTAATAAGCTAGATTAATTACTTTTATACAAGTGTTCTAACTTTCGATTCGTATCGCCAAATCTCAGTCTGAAGGCCATACACTGTTGTGGATAGATTTCCCAAAGCTTCACAATGAACCTATTGATGAACGATAGTGCAGCTTAACTGATTTATTTAGTGCTGTTATACTACTAGGTAGTCGTCGGTAAGTTATTAGGTGAAATGCCATCTGAAACAGAATACAACATAACTTCATCTTCAGCAGTTCCTGTCATGGCATTATTTAAAATGGCTTGGCTTGGAGTTAGTTTCACCAGTATTTTTTGGTTTCGGCTTCAACCTCTATATTTGAAGGTTGATATTCATATCCAATAATTGCTTAAAAATCTTTATAGGTATATATATACGTATATATTAATTTATGTAATTGTAAGAATAGTAGTAAAAATTACATTATGGTAGACCATGCAAATAATTCATCGTACTATTGTAGCTATTGGGACCTGGTAGTTACTGAATAAATTTAGTTCCAAAAACAATTATTAATCCTTAAAACTTCACGACTTTCCAGAATGCAGCCCCAACTACCACGATAAAGCTCCTGCTCGTCTTTCTAACTTTGATATCCATTGCCTGGGGTAAGACTACGTTTTATATAAAAGCTCAAGGAGTTATTTGAGTAGGAAATGTTAGGTTAGGTTAGGTAAACCTAACTGACTTAGCTAGTGTAGCAAAGTTAAGCGTGAATTTGCCAAACAAACTTCCCAACACGTAAATCTCGTCTAACCCTTTGTGATGACTTTTCAAGGTTGTAACGTATAGGATATCTGCCAGTGGACTATTTAGGTTTTCCTATATTGGTCGAATACGTATAGTGTGAATGCAAGGGGGCATTAGAGCTGAAATACACCATTATATTTATGTGGAGGTGGGTCGGGCTTTGCACACCTACATGTTCATGAAACGTTCATGAAGTTTCTTTTCTGTACTAATGTGTCACGCGACAGCTGCCCGTTATTGAAGCCCCGACCTTGAATTCTTTTGTGTCAACCAACACTGCCCCAATCTCAATTTTATTTGCATGCGCTTTTCCACATTGTCGCTCATACAACCTACGCCAGCGTTGAAATGGGATTTACAATTCGATCTAAATGAGGTTAGTTTCAGCTCCCCAGCTTTTGTGGTAGCTATTTCATTCAGCTTGGCGCTTCAGTTCTAAGTCATGTTAGGTGCGGCCTTGCGGGGGATAATACCCTAAAATTTCATTCGTCGAAAGTGCCCCTTTTAGGCTCTAAGGTGAAATTTAGCAAGGAGTCTGTCAATCCTAAGCTTTGTTCATTATTTGTTAGTAGCCAATGCCTTTCTGTTATTCAACCACGAAAGATTGGTATGCAATGATCGTTTTATGCGCATGCGTGCGGCTGAAGTATTGAGATATTATTCATGATGCACGTTCCGTTTGATAGTATCGTTTTCTCAGCCGCTCAATAGTCTGCATTTGTAAAGAATAAATCGACATTTCCCCAGATTTAACTACGGCCCTATTAAGTTCATTAAAACGTTATTTTGGTAACCGAATGACACACAACTGAGTCGCTATATATGAACCTATCAGAACGAAAGTTACCGGTAATCGCAATGCGCCGCCGTCAATGTCAGCAAAATTATTTGCTCTGATAAGGTTTCAGTTAAAATTAAAATTCTAAACAATAACTGCAGTTTTGAGTTAGTTTAGGTTATTATTGTGTGGTAAGAAATTAACGTATTAAAATTATAACCTAATCTACTCCTTTTAATAGTGAACGGCATAGATAAAAAGTACTTGTAAAGTGTAAACTGACGATGCATTGCTTTCCTTGCTTACCACGTCTACTGTTTAGCAAGTTGCTGAGTCCAGATTTATGTCGATTTGTTGAGTTCAGTGCTGTATTACGCGCGGTTTGCTTGTTATGTTTTATTCAAGAGAGTTAATGGTGCAGACTTTCTCCCAAGCCTTTTATTTCAACTTACTCACTTGGGTACGAATGTAGCTATTACTTCTTGAAGTGAGACGTTGGGACGTTTAAAACAAAAAATTGTTGGCAAGTTTGCCCAGAGAGACGAAGCCATTGTTATACACAGGCTATTCAATATATATAGGATTATATATGACCTTGGTAGTTACGTAGTTAGGTTTGTGTTCAAGAATGAAACGGACAAGCTGCTGTTGGATTAATAAATTTTAGTCGAATTACTGGACCCTTTGATGAGGGTTTTATATATTATGAGAGAAGATAAAAAATTTTAAAACTGTGACATTTGGATGTATTTGCTTCGTCTATAATTGCAGAGCCTAACATTATTTCGCCTGTAACTGCGGAGCCTAACCAGCGATGGCCTCCTATATAGCTAAAGAGCCTAAACATTAATTACTTCATCTGTATCTTCGTCTTCATATCTGTTAAGCCTAAGCAATGATAGCTTCATCTATGACTGCAGAGCCTAAGCAATAATTTCTGGAGCCTGGGCAATGATTGCTTCATCTATGACTGCAGAGCCTAAGCAATAATTTCTGGAGCCTGAGCAATGATTGTTCCATCTATGACTACAGAGCCTAAGCAATAATTTCTGGAGCCTGGGCAATGATTGCTTCATCTATGACTGCAGAGCCTAAGCAATAATTTCTGGAGCCTGAGCAATGATTGCTTCATCTATGACTACAGAGCCCAACCAAAAATTGCTCCGTCTAACCAGATTCAAACGTTGGTTCCTATAATTTTAAATAACTTTTAAAAGTTTTAAGACTCACTTGAAATGCAACATAACCTTTTTTATACTTAACTGCTTAATACTTTTAAGGTACACTTGGAATCAAGTGAATTTTGGTGTAGAGAATTCATAGATTTGTTAAATAAAATATTGGCGTTCATCTACCAGAAAATATAACCATGAATTATACGAAAATGTTCCAATTAAGTGTATCACGCTTAAGTTCAAGTGACAGTGTAAAAACATTTATTATCAATTAATAGTGATAATTTTATTACTATAATTCCAATTGAAATTACAATACTTTATTTTGAAATCTTAATGATAAAAAGACGTAAAAAAAGAACAACACTGATAACTGAAACTCGAGAACTAGCAGGTGTCGAACTGGATACTTGGCAAGATAGTTACTTTAACATTGTTGAACGACGGAAAAGAAGTCAGTTACGTTATGCTACAAGTTCGTTAACCTGATATAGGTACACGTAGCGGGATCGCCACGCACTTAGTCATCAGATACTTCCAAGCTTATAATCGGTTGGAGTGTTGGCGATCATCTGCTGAAGAATGTCCTCGTTAATTACTGAAAAACGGTTTTCCAACTGGGTCAGACCACTCTATTCCCGGAGACACTGCTCCATCAAGTTTTTTTTTTACAAGAAGACCGAATGCTAGCTTATTGATGGCAAGCACGCAAAAAAACGACGATATCATCGAAAAAAAAATAATTATTGCTTCAATAATGAGGATTGTGGATCATACCAACTTAGCAGCCTGTTGTAACGTTGGTAGTATCAATATGAATTAGTTCACGGCTGCGATTTTAGCAATCATTCAACCAGACTAACCTATTTCACACTGTTCGGTCAGTTTACATTTATGCTTTTCTGGCACGGTCATGAGGCCCTTCTTAAATAACATCTAACACAAATAACATATTAATCTCGGCGCTGAAGTGTAGGCCTGATGTGGCCTGTCGCCGATTCTTTTCCTTTTCGTGCCTTGTTCACAGAAGATCTAATATCGTTTCATTTGACCGAATCTTTTCATGACTGACGATAGTTGCAAGTAGCTGCTAGACTTCCACCGGGTTCGATATGGTGCTAGGCATTTCAAATCTGAACATATATTTTTCCATAGCTTTATATAGTCTGTTCTTGAACGCGTTCATACTTGGAGCGCCAACGATGTCATTGGGGAGGCTGTTCCACATGTCGGTGACTCGAAGCGAGAAGAAATGTTGTCGCATGGATGTGTTACAACGCAGTATTTTTAGTTAGTTTATAGCCGTGGCCCCTGGTGTTGGTTCTTGTTTGAAATTCTAGTAATCCTTCTGGGACCTTGTATAAGCCATGAGTATACTTGTATGCTTCAATGAGTTCCCCACGCAGACGTCGATAACTGAGGCACGATGCTGTTGCTTGCTTCTCGCCGCTGGTAGTGTTGCAGGGAAGGTCGAACAGGGATTGTGCCCAGGAAAACGTCCAGTCGTCTCTTGAAGGTCTCCAGAGCGAACTCCGTACCCTCTCGTAGATCCTTTGGTAGGACGTTAAACAGCCTCGGCCCTGCCACTGAAAAAGATTCCTCCAGCAGGGATTGAAATCTCACCGCGG
The DNA here is from genome assembly GCF_000764305.2 of Hyalella azteca. Lineage (NCBI taxonomy): Eukaryota > Metazoa > Arthropoda > Malacostraca > Amphipoda > Hyalellidae > Hyalella > Hyalella azteca. The sequence continues at coordinate 823,385 of NW_025936295.1, read as the reverse complement.
CAGATCTGTTACGTAGTGGGGGATCCTATACAGTCTCCCCTTTCTCTAGTTATGGTTTGTCTCAATCCTGAAGGCCTCGCTTTCGAAGTTTGGTGCCATTCCGGATATCATATTCCATGTGTATAGAATGACATACTTTGCCAGTCTCCTCTGTACTGAATACAGACCCAGGCACTTCAATATCTCCCAGTAGTTCAACTCCTCCATCACTCTGATACTGGAAGTTGAGGTTTGTTGGACCCCTTCCAGTTGCCAACCTGCGCCGAGTGTAAACGGGGTCCAGAGCTGGCAGCAGTATTCAAGGACAGGTATTACAAGAGCTCTGAAGAGTGTGATCATCGGTTCCTCTTCTCTTGTTCTGAACGTCCGCCTGATCCACTCCATCTGCTGTCCACCCCTTGCGGTTATTGCCGCTTGTGATCACCAAACTTGACTGATCACAAGCGGCAATAACCGCAAGGGGTAGACGATCACCAAACTTGACTACGGGCTGTGGTGGTGCAGTTGTGAGAGATTCAGTCTCTCGCACCCAGCTTCCGGGTTCGAGTCCCACTGAGAACAAGTTCTTCCGGGAAGCTCAGCTCATGGTCAACTCAGCCATTCATCCAACTCTGGTTGATAAATGAGTACCTGGCTTGTCCAGGGTGTTATGTAATGCAATAAAATGGCTCCGGCGGGTCAGCGAGCCAGTGATGGTCGTAGAACTACCAGTGGCATTAAGTGCCCGGAAAACTTGACCTATCACCCCCCCTCCCTACTACCAGAATGGGTAATTACAACAACAACAACCAAACTTGAATTGAATTTTCATCAGCACTCCTAGATCGCGAAGGAGTCGCTTTTCTCCGATTTCCGAGTTGTCAGATGCCAGGTAGCGGTGCTCCATACCGGGAGCGCAGCCGTGCACCACCAATTTTGTGCACCAATAAGCCCTTAATCGAACGCCTTGGATCTCTCCGGATATCCACCAATCAGCCGTGCACCACTCTGCATTGTCCTCCTCCGGCCTTGACCACCACCTGCCGTGCACCACCAGGCCGCGGATCGAATCTAACTTCCGGGCATCGTTGAATTACGTAATTTTACGTTCACCGCATCTGAGGTTAGGTTTCAGAGAGCATAGTTCTGTTGCAAAATTTATCGTCCTTCGACAAGTGGCCGTTCGACCGAGGGCTGGTTCGACCCACGGCCTAGATACGGACGGCTTGAAGTGTTGAAGGCTACGTTCCGGAAGGCAGGAATCATGACGGTCCATTACATCCAGGGCAGTGGTGGTCTTCGGCAGGCGACCCCTCCATACCAGCCCTTCCGGTACGCCTGTATCTCATAACCTCAAACTTGCTCCCGTTGAACTGCTGTTCATGTGGGCCCAGTCGAACCGAATCGGACAATGCTACACGCGCAGAATAACATACCGAATAATTATTTTACAATCCCTGGATATTATTAATTTTTTTTCTTGTTAGGTAACGTTAATGACAATATAACTTCCTGTCCTAAAAGTCCGTTATTGTGAGTACCAAGTAATTGCAGTCAATGCAGCTTGCTTCAGTACGCCATTTCTCATTTCAAAGATCAATTGCGTTGGGGTATACACAAGTAATAACTAATTTAATAACTAAAACGACTGATCTTCGTGAAAAATTAGTTTAGTTTACAGTAAATTTGATTTCCGCGTCAACTCTGAATCGGCCATAACAACTCTGAATCGGCCTAGAAATGTTACACACTACTTTTGAAATAAATTGTACAATATTCTGACTTACCTTAATAGGACGAACTTTCCCGCTCATAGTTGAATGATTTCGTTAAATATTTTTTATGACCTTCTCAAGAATGAGCATGACATCCATCACACATACAACTTAGAAACAAAGAGGTTTCTAGTACACTAATTTGTGCATTGTAACTCGCCACAATTTGATAAGAGTCTAGGGATGCGGAATGGATTTGAGCTTTATTACATGTTATTTCGTAAACTTTTAGGCAATTTTATATACATTTGATTGAGATGTTAGCTATCGTTGGGAGGAACGATGCGTTATAGATGCCAGCTCAACGTTACTTCATGGGTGTTGCAACGGTGGTGGCGATTTTTTAAGGAATCATTCATTGAGGATAGAAAATTAAGGCATTTTTTCACTGAAGCAGCATTCTCTGCGGGTTGAAAAATCTACGTTTTTGAAACGTTTATCAAACGGGTAACCTGCCCATGCTCTATATTAGATATTTTTCATTATTTGCTGTGGGATGTCCAAGCTTTAGAGAATATAAATAACAGATGACAATAATAGGTTCTTATTCGACACACGAAATGCATTTTTTCAAATTTTACTTGTGATTTGCAAGCGAAAATTTTAAGGTCGTTTCTGTGTGCTGTTCCAGAGTACTAAAATTACACGCGCTCTATTCATTAAACTTACAGGTGCATATGATGTACCCTCTAAATATATTCGCGTGCCAAGCAAAGTCTTTGAAAATTAACATTATAGTTCCAATAGAGTTTCGTATGTGCGTTCTACCGTTCACATGACTCGCACGTGGTTATGATATCATATGCTTGGTGTTTGCTCAGTTGATTGTTCCATGAATTTGATACAAGGTCAATAGCTGTTTGAACGGATTTGACAGTCGTTGCGTGCATAATGAGATTGAAAAATTGTAAAATTGTCGCAATGCTGGCTATGCGATTCTACGAATAACCGTTGATTTATTAAACGCACAGACGATTAATCGGATTCTTATTTGAAGTGTTATGGATTTAGCTGCTTTGTTCCATTCCAACAGAATAAATAATTCTGTCGCCATACTCGGCGTAACCGTTGAATAATGAGGTCCTCAGTAAGTAATTCACTCTTCAATTGTTGCTCTATTAAGTCCTTTACGGTAACTTCTGTTATTTTGTTACTTCATAGAACACCGTATTTATTTACCTTTGTATTAGAGTTGTGCATGTATCCTTGTGTTGAAATGTTTGGACAAGAGCAGTAATATTGCAATAAAGCAATAATATTGATAGCACCTTTCGCTTGTCGGCTCTCTGCATGAGGTACGCTGAAGGTATATTAAACCTCATTACATCAATTTGTGTGAACATTAGACGTGAATATTCAAGTATTTTACAAATTTGCATCGAATACTTATCGTTAATCATCCTTATTATTATTTATTGATATCAGGTGATCTCGAATCACGTTCCCTGCGTGCAAAATCTTTAAATGTATTGTCCATGGACAAAGTTATGTTTTTAAGTCTAACAAGGATTTATAATGTGTCGTTTTGGATAATTGAAAAAAAACACATTGAAGTTTCGGTTGCTATTAATTTAATTATAAAATATTTCTTTTCGTGCCAGGCAGCGACTCTCTTGACGTGATGACAGAAGATTGTCCCAATCGTTCTACCATATCGGCGAACCCGCCAGAAGAAAACGAGGATCCACGGCCGCTCATCGTCTCAGCGTTAGAGTCAACATCTTTCGAACCTTCCCTCACGCCTAACAGATCAACAAGAGACCATGCAGGTTTCGAATCCTATATAGTTTTGAATTTTATTCAAAAAATATTTTTTGAATTGTTGAATAATTTGAATTATATTTTGAATTATTTTGAATTTTATTCAAAAATCTATTCTCAGTGTCATAAAATTCAAGAGTCTTGAAATCTGTGAACGAGTCCAATATGGTAGAATCAGTCTTAGACCCTCGCGTGGATATATTTTCCATTTCTACAAATTCTAATAAAATTGCTTCAGTTTTTCATCCCCAAGTCGAAGAACTCTCCTCTGCCTCAAGCGGGTCCGTGGAAATTGCTTCACCGCAAGAAAGCACGTCTCTTGGGTATCTTGTTCCTAACGCATCTGCAGAATCTTCTATGTTGTACCGCAATGTGCCGAGTGAGGCAACGAATCGTGTGAGGATGATGATAGAGGCGCTCGTTGAAGTGCTTAACCGTACGAGGCTCTACTTGCTTCAGTGCATCGTGCAGGATGTCCACATGGGTAAGCATTCAGCTTCTCTATGCCAAAATTCAACGAGTTTTTTCAAGTTTTCAGTGTACTGTATGTCTTAAATTGTGTTCAGTTGAAACCAGCTCTTTCTAACTTTACGTGCAATCGAAAATTTCGTTCAAACGAGTGTGAGAAAAATTCGAAGCTCAATGCATAATTTATTGAGTCACTCATATAATATGTATCAGATCGATATGAATTTTTTCTATTCCGAAATATTATTTTATTATTTATTCCCTCAGAGCATATCTGGTTCATTTCTATGTGTAAAGAATCCGCAAGACCGTCTCTAATGCCAGAATCGGTCAGAAAATTCAATGAAACTTGAATTGCCCTTGGGGAATAATAACGACATTTTCACTACGGTGGCGCTACAGGCTATAATGATGCTTCTTGAATTTAGCACAGAGCGTCCGACGTTTTGATTAATCATGGTTTTCGTGAACACTGTGATCCACATTAATGGATAATTTTTATTTCATGTTAGTGTTATGCAACACATGATTTTTAAGTTTACTTATTACTTACCTTTACCATTAGGCTTTACTTTTTCTTATTAAATCAGAGGTTTATCTGATAATCTCACTTAGAGCGTATCATGAGAAATTGTAGATCCTCTGGCTCTTGTATTTCAAACGAATCTAGCGACATGGCCACCCATATAATCAGTGTTTTTATGTATATTGGAACGAATTAGGTACTCAAGAACTTCAATTCAATAAGAATTATTCCTTAATTACGCAACTCTGTTTATTTTTAGGTAACAAGCTCATGGCTGCATTGAGCTCACACGGCCTGCCAGCTACGCTGTATGTAACGTCATCAGCTAATAACCCCTCGTGGTTACCTGCTATCTTGCACAACTACGACCCTTACTTCAGCCCATCTGAGTTGGTGGTGTGGGGTGACCTCAAATATCTCACAGAATTCGTTAAAAAGGTAACTATACTGCATACCATACGTAGTTTCCATGGTTTTATCGTTCTCCTAACGTGATTAACCAGTTGCTTTGATTGTTGATACAAGTTCAAAGGGATAAACATTATCATTTTTTCTTTCAATTTTTTTCTGAGTTAGTAATGAGTTTTCCTGCATTATAAACCTAAACAGTTGAGGTTAATGATGTCTAACTCTCAAAATTTTCTTAATTTTCAAACGTCAGTTGATAGTCACGGATTTCATAGTGACATGGTATTTTCGCGACAATGTCTGTACTTCGCTATAATTACGAATAGACTTCCGTATTGGACTGCACTGCAAATCATGCGATGCATTCCAAATCGTCAGAAGCAAACGACTGAAATAATTAATTTACGTTTCAATGTCATTTTATTATCTGGGATGCGTTGCAGTCTGAAAGCCGTATTTATTCGGGCTGTTTTAATTACGAGTAATTCATGCAAGATTTCAAATATTCAGCTTCGATAACGCGCAGCTGTCAAGGTCTTTGCTATCATATCTGTTCTTTGTGTGCCTGTTAATATTTTATTAGGTGTGCACGGTATTCGCTGTACAAATATATACCTTGACATTAAAAATTGTAATGAAAAATTTATTTCTGATCAAGTCGCACGACCTGTTCTATAATGGAATCATAAGCATATCGGTAAGTAGATTTGATTGTTATTTCTTACAAAAGGCTGTTTAATTTGAATTGCACTTCATTTTGAAATATTGACGATTTTTCAATTTTTTCCTCTTCTTATTTTCAAAAATTTAAGGCCACGGTTCTTGCCTTACTTTAACTTTACAATTTTGTTATTATGTGTTTCTTAAAAAACTGAGTGTTTGGCAATTTGAATTTTTTGTTTAAAATTGTTTTTGAGAGTGCATTACGTTTGTGTCTATGTGCCATTTATGAGACATCAAAGTACGTAAATCAAACGTTGACATTGCAAATAACGCGCCTGTCACGTCAAAAAACTGTCACGTGGAAGTACAAGTATTCTAATTGGTCAGTTGCCTCGAACCAAATTAACAAACGTCTTGGAAACTGCAGAAAATGCCTATAGGAAGTTTCAAGTGAAAACGACTAGGAACCAGCTCATTGGTTCCATCTATATTGAAACTTATACTCTTGGACTTTTTAACTAATGATCAAGCTGGTCTCCAGGAAGTTTAGCAGTAACTAGCAATTCTTGGATAGGTACATAATTCTTGATAAGCATTTTAACTTTGGTTTTTTAAAGCGTGTGAAATTCCTGTGGGTTTTGAGTAAAATTGATTTATTAATTTTCCTAGCATTTCTTGGCTACATAATTCTTGATAAGCATTTAAACTTTGGTTTTTCAAAGCGTGTGAAATTCCTGTGGGTTTTGCACCCGAGCGAAGAGCTGACCGAAGCTGGAGAGTCAGAAGTGATACGTAAACTGGAGCCTGAATTATTTTTCGCCTCGCAAGGGCTGGTCTTACTCATGAGTCAAAGTCTAAACGACAGGTGAGTTAAGTAGGTAATTTTTTGTATCAAATTTAATTATCCATTTATATTTGAGGACTTTTATTAACTAAAATATTAGAAATGTATTACCGAAGACATAGAATATGCATTTAAGAAAAAATTATCGGTTGCACTTGCACCTATAAATGGATGATAATTTTGGTAATGCATGAACGTAGTTTTTACCGTCTATTTAATTCGTACTGAAAATATATGAAATTCACTGCTGGCTACTCTTGACTTCAAATGAGTACATTTTCAAGAAGAACTAAATTTTTATATAGAAATTTCAAGAAATACACTTGAAGAAATGCTTTCTTGTCGCAGCGCCAACGCGTCCCAGGTTCTGGTGCTGAGAGTTTTCTCCTCCGTCCCTGAGGGCGTGACGCTACAAGCCGCAGCGCATGTACACAACTTTTATAACGACTCCAAAGTTCAGGTGGAAGAACTGGAGCCTTTCTGGCCGACGGTACCGCGCAATTTCATGGGTTCTCTAGTTGTCGTTACGTGCTTGGATGTAAGTGTTGAAGATTGGAATTGCGACTGTTCATTAAAGTTAATAATTATATTACGTTGAAAAATAGCCAGAGTTCACATAGTCATTGTCAGCTGGGCAGTCGGCATTCAACAGGGCCAGCAGATTTCACTTGAGCAAGCAGGCTATTGAATTTATATGATGAGCTCCTTCGGTCCAAGTTATGTTCTCAAGTTCAAAGAGTGATTTGAAGCTTAAATAAATTAATTAAGTCACACAGAGCGTTGGGGGAATTGGGGAGCTTCAAAACATAAGGCGTATTGCAACATTGGCAAGAACGCTTAGAGTAGATCATGCGATTCAGTAGATTGCTCTTTTGTGTATCCAAATCGTGTAAATATTTCTTCCAGCTGGAAGTTCACTGCTTTTTTAACTCGCCACGTATACCAGAAGATCAAAGTCAGAATACAAAATAAAAGCTATTTTATAAATTATAAACGTGGGTAATAATTAAATGATATACGGTAGCATTTTTTTAATGGGACCTGCTAGAGGCAACGTTAAAAGGTTTAATTACTTTGCTGGGCATTGTGTTGGTATACTGATGAGAATAGTATTCGTAATATATAATAGTATCCTGCTTTTGCTACAACGTAATGGTCTTGCAACTCTTGAGTGTGTAAAACCGACTACTCCAAGGACAATATTGTCTTAAACATGGGGCCCTTTTTATGAGCAGAAGCCTGGCTGTTTTGAACTGGAAAAGGATGTATCCAAATCCACTTTAGAGACCGCGAGAGGCTTTTGTGCCGAGGTTGCTCGTGCTATCGCAAAATTCATGAATTTTACAACGGTCCTACGCCCCACCGACGGCTTCGGTTCCCAGCTGAAAAATGGCTCCTGGAATGGCATGGTCGGCCTAATCAACAGAAAAGTAATTTTTCTACACTTAGTCACTTACAACCATTCTTGTAAATATTCATCGCAAAAATAACTTATTCCTTCTTTGATAACACGTTGACTACGTATTGATAGAAATATGTTCCACCGATAATTTAATTGAATGCAAAAAAATTGTGATAACGTCAGTAGCAAAGTGGTACCCTTGAGACTTTACCAAGACAAAGTGGTACCCTTGAGACTTTACCAAGTGGTACCCTTGAGATTTTACCCTATTAATGACTTTATAGTCATTAATAAGCCTCATCCATTCGTCAACAGCTGCAGTGTGTCTTTTTTTACACAAAAAACATGTTGCGAAACTGAATCTATTGCTCTCATTAATCGTTATAAAAAAACTCAATGAACTAAAGGAGAGTCAGGGTTGGGTGACACCGAAAACCCCGAATATCGTGGCTTGAACTCGGTTTTGAAAAGATGTTTAAATGATAGATAAATTTAAATAGAACAAATTTGCGAAATCTGTCATTTCATATGATCATGTGGAGGATATCATATTTTAAACTTGAATCGAAATAATCGCGATAAACTAGAAGGATGAAACTTCGAAAGATCTTTGTTAACATAAATTCGCAGGTACTTCATTCTTTAGAAGAGTTTAAGATCGGAAAATGATTTGGATTGTGAAATTATTGCTTTGTATTTCTTGCTATCAGCGTTTAGTTTAGTAATATTCATCATAGTTGTTAGAATTCTGTGCATTCAATTATATTTTTCAACAGTTCCGCCATTTATTGAGATTAAGCAATACTATTTATTTTTTTAATATTCAAATGTCCTGATATTGAAAAATCTCAACTGAATTATGAATTCACAATAACGTAAACCTAAAATAGCAACGTCTTTGCTAGGGATGTCCTCAAACAAAAATAACACAAACATTCAAATAAATTCTACCAGCCATCTTCATCCCTATCACTATTCCAATTTGTACGTGGGAGCAGGAGGCAGAAATAGGACCTCTATACCAGCCATCTTCATCCCTATCACTATTCCAATTTGTACGTGTGGGAGCAGGAGGCAGAAATAGGACCTCTAGACTTCTCGCCTTCTTGGGATCGTCGAGTTGCCATTGATTTTGCCGAGTATCTGGGGTCAGAGGGACTTGTGATGGTATCAAACTCAGCCAGGCTCGTCAAACAACCTTATCTGCTCCTGAAAATCTTCAGCCCCGAGGTGAGATTACAAATAAATTTGTATATACCATATCTTGGATTTTCGAATTGATTTATTCGTTGCAGAGTCAGAATCGCCAAACCAACTTACCTGGTATAGTAGATTTTCAGCCCTGAGCTTGAGACCTCAAAAAGTTTTGTGTACAGTGTTGCGTGTTTATTTACGTGATTTATTACCAATGTGATAACAAACAAAGGAAATTTTTTAGTGACTTTTTATATGCAATAGTGATATAGTAAATGTTTAGCCTTTCTCATTATCTCACATTGAATAGATAGGATAACAGAAACTAAAGGAAACCAATCTTTCTAGGAAAACGTTAGTGAGCTACATATAGGTTTCTATATAAGCTCTATAACGCTGAACGCTCGACCCGCTTATTAGTTGCCGATTCAAGACAACGCGGGTGTTTGTGTTCTTGTATGTTATCTGAACCAACGTCAGAGTCCTGGTAGCCCTACTTTGTGGCCAAAAGAATCCAGTGAGAAAAATGTTCTCCGCGTTAAAGTTACGTCCTTTAGAAGTTGAACCACCAAAATGAAATCTCTCGCCGCCTGCAATAGCACCATGGTATCCTGTTTGAAAGTCCTCAGCCACGCTGCCAGCACTATTTGTCATCAGGTCACCGTCAGGCCTCATAAGCTCTATCTAACGAAAGACATAACATAACATAGTGATGTCGGCGCTGAAGTGTAGGCCTGATGTGGCATGTCGCCGATTCTTTTCCTTTTCGTGGCTTGTTCACAGAAGATCTAATATCGTATCATTTGACCGGATCTTTTCATGACTGACGATAGTTTGAAGTAGCTACTAGACTTCCACCGGGTTCGATAAGGAGCTAGGCATTTCAAATCTGAACATATATATTTCCATAGCTTTATCTAGTCTGTTCATGAACGCGTACATACTTGGAGCACCAACGATTCGTGGGCTATCCAAAAGAATCCAAGGAGAGTCAAGCTATGTCAGTACCAGAAGCAACAGCATCAGGGTTACGCAAATGTATAACAACATTTTTCACGTCCCTCTAATGTGGTTGCTTAGAATATTCATTTTTTTGTCTCATCCTTCCTTTACAAATAGAAACGTAATCTCGAGGTCAAAACGACAACTTTGTTATCATGTATCCAAGGAAAGCAAAAGCCATGGGTCGTACCCATGCTGCCCCTGTAAAAAATCTACGCATGGACAAACAATATTTCGAGAAATAATAAGGCACAATCAATAGATATAGAATCTATTCAACGTGATATCTCAGTTTTCGCTGTATCCATTGGAACTATTACATTCGGATACATTTTTTTCTTTCTGGGTAAATGAAGTTTTAAATTAACGATTAAAGTTTCATCTAAATTTTACCAGGTTCTGGTCGGCATCTTCTTAATTAATCTTTTGGCCACTGGAGTCATCCTACTCATCACGCTCCGTCACTACAGAAAGCCAATCAATTTCGAGTCCCTTACGTTCATTGTCGAGAGCCTTCGGTTTACCTTCAGTCAAAGTGGGTTGCATTTTATTTAGTTAAATATCTTATTTATCTTTGCTCTTAGTCGAATGAATTGAAACTAGATGGAGCTCTGTTTTTTTTTTGTGCATAGTTTCGTGGCGGTCTACCACTTAATATATCGAAGTATTGTCATATAGGCAATACTTCATCGTTGCTCTGGAAGAAACGTGTTTTTTATGAATTTAGTTTCATTCTGCCGATATATTTGATAGCACAGGTCAGGCCATAGATATAGTCTTATTTCGTTCATTTTTGTGTTATGATCTGTAAATCTTTTATAGGTGATAAAATAGGGGATAGACGAATTATTGTTCCATTTATTACATCAAGCACCAGGCTCTAATGTGACTGACATAAATAAGATCTTTGGATCAACAAAAATTCGTCTATTTCAACTTCAGAAAACGATTAAGATTATTTAAAACCATAACACTTTGAATACCGACAGTTTCACCTAAAGACCCAAAGCTGACCAGCGTCCGTGTGCTGACCATCCCAGTGGTGCTCGTGGTGCTCGTCGTCACGGCCACCTACAATGGAGCGATCACTTCCTATCTGGCCTTACCGCTATGGTGGGCCTCATATTCAACATTGTTAGGGTCATGTATCATTTTCAAGAAGGGTTTGTCTCACTACATCGCTAGAAACGGATATTTATATATCTTTTTTTAGGAAGGGACAACCTTGGTTTCATTGTTACGAAGGCACACCTCTGGATCATTGTTAGAAGGGGCACCTCTCCATCACTGTTAGGAAGGAAAACTTCATTATCATTGCCAAGGAATGGCAGATCTAAATCAATGTTAGGAGGAACACCTCTCTACCTTATTGCAGTTTGGTCACTCGACTCGCATGTCTTACCGGTTAACCGAACCACAAGGCGCTCGGAACAACCAAGCGTGTGCACATCACCCAACCACACGCACATCACCCCACCACACGCACATCACCCAACCACACGCACATCACCCCACCACACGCACATCACCCCACCACACGCACATCACCCTACATCACCTCACCACACGCACTTCACCCCAACACACGCACATCACCCCACCACACGCACATCACCTCACCACACGCACTTCACCCCAACACACGCCCATCAGACTTGTAGGGCCTCGTAACGCGCTTCTAGCAATCCCACATCATACAGATGCATTGATGTTTTCGAATGATTCACGTAACTTTCCTATTGTTTAAAAATATATGAAAGTCTTTGAAAATTCATAAGTGAAGCACCTTAGTTTCATATAAAACAATCTCTCCATAGGGTAAATTTTCTTATAAAAATCTGAGTATCGTGAGATTCCAGTCCCATTGAATGGGTTAGCGATACTGTTTTTCATCAGTTGCCTTCTCAGAAAAACAATCGAAGCGATAAGCAACCTACTTTCTCGCTGCACGAGAAGCTTTCAATGTGTTTTCTCACTTATAATACTTTCTTTTTAGCTTTTGATTAAAGAAAACTAATGATGTAAATATATAATTGTCTTAACAATTTCTATTTTTGCGCAGGTCTAAAACCATCGACACGGGCGTAGATCTCGCAAACTCGCCCACCATTCCTTTCGCCCGCCCCAGCACTTACACCTACCCTTTCTTTATGGTATGATATCTTTCAATGATTCGTTTTGTTAGACCTCTTGTGCAAACAGATCCATCTTCCTAGTATAATTCCTCTAAATTTGTGCAATTGATTAGCTCTTTAACCTGAATTTAACGCGTTGCTTTATGATGACATAATATAGGAATAGCGCAGCGAAAAAATATTGTGCGGCGATGGATCGATATGTCAAACCTATACGGTGTGCATTCGTAATATTATAAGTTTCACTCATTTCGTACGTTCAACACTTTACAAAAGTCTTCTAATCATACAGCTACCGTGCAAGGTTGAGTCAGTAAATAAAATGTAGCAAGTTCTTTGTTTCAGATGCAAGATAAACCACCTCTGAGTCAAATTAGGGATAAGCTACGAATGGTCGATGATTCTAAAGTGGATGAAGAATTCTTCGAAAAGGTTTCTGAAGGGAAGTACGCCCTTATAGGTGAGCTGAATTTGATAAGCCCATAATATCTGAAGATGGGCAGTAAATAATATTCACCCCCGACTTTTTGTATACATACTTACAGTATTAATTCAGTAATTGAATTGGAAATTAATTCCTCGTTCAAGTTTAGAGACTGGTCATAAAATTTCAGGTTCATGTATTCTCTTTGTATACTTTTGATTCTTTTCTATAAGATGATAGATAGATTTTAACCGGCGTTCCAATGAACAAATCAGTCCTACTATAAAATTTGATCAGCCAAGTGGTCCTAACGTTGACTATTACTTCTATCAACAATTCTTCAGCTCATCATTATTTCTTCCCTAGATACCTACTCGTCTGCAGTCGGTCGGTCCAACCTATACGAGAAGCGCAACCACGTTTGTCGTTTCTACGTCGGTTACGAGGAGTACGCGACTCGCCTCGACTCCTTCGGCTTGCAGCGCAACAGTCGCCTTACCTACCATGTGGACATCATGTGCGTGTGGTGATGTGCGTGTGGTGGGGTGATGTGCGTGTGGTGATGTGGTGATGTGCGTGTGGTGGTGGGGTGATGTGCGTGTGGTGGGGTGGTGATGTGCGTGGGGTGATGTGTGTGTGGTGGGGTGATGTGCGTGTAGTGATGTGCGTGTGGTGATGTGGTGTGGTGATGTGCGTGTGGTGATGTGGTGTGGTGATGTGCGTGTGGTGGTGTGCGTGGGGTGATGTGCGTGTGGTGGTGGGGTGATGTGCGTGTGNACTTTTGATTCTTTTCTATAAGATGATAGATAGATTTTAACCGGCGTTCCAATGAACAAATCAGTCCTACTATAAAATTTGATCAGCCAAGTGGTCCTAACGTTGACTATTACTTCTATCAACAATTCTTCAGCTCATCATTATTTCTTCCCTAGATACCTACTCGTCTGCAGTCGGTCGGTCCAACCTATACGAGAAGCGCAACCACGTTTGTCGTTTCTACGTCGGTTACGAGGAGTACGCGACTCGCCTGGACTCCTTCGGCTTGCAGCGCAACAGTCGCCTTACCTACCATGTGGACATCATGTGCGTGTGGTGATGTGCGTGTGGTGGGGTGATGTGCGTGTGGTGATGTGCGCGTGGTGGGGTGATGTGCGTGTGGTGAGGTGATGTGCGTGTGGTGGTGTGATGTGCGTGTGGTGATGTGCGTGTGGTGATGTGCGTGGGGTGGGGTGATGTGCGTGTGGTGGTGTGATGTGCGTGTGGTGGTGTGATGTGCGTGTGGTGGGGTGGTGATGTGCGTGTGGTGGTGGTGTGATGTGCGTGTGGTGGTGGTGTGATGTGCGTGTGGTGGTGGTGTGATGTGCGTGTGGTGGTGATGATGATTAAGTGACTGTCCATCATGTGTATGTGGTTTAGGTGGCCAAGTGTCCAACTAGTTAATGGAATAGAAATCAGTTCGTAAATATGAAACTGAAATGAAAATTTGTACTTCTATAGAGCCTTTATTGTGGGAGAATCCAAACAGTATCTTCGTAATGGTGGGATCTGATGTGATCTACGAAATGTGATTTTTATTTGCTAAAAGTGAAGCTTATTTAAGTGCAAGCCTTTGTTGGCATCCGTCAACTGAATTACCGTTGGACATATGCTTCCTTAGTATCCATAGTATTTGTTTGGGACATAGCAGTCCCAGGCCACGATGGATCGCCGCCTCTGATTATCGTTCATCCGCCCTCATTTGGGCCACCTGATGCACGATGCTGTTGCTTGCTTCTCGCCGCTGGTAGTGTTGCAGGGGAGGTCGATCTGGGATTGTGCTCAGGAACACGTCTAGCTGTCTCTTGAAGGTCTCCAGGGTGAACTCCCCCTCTCTTAGATCCCTTGGTAGGGCGTTGAACAGCCTTGGTCCTGCCACGGAGAGTGATCCTTCTCGCAGGGATTGAAATCTGACTGCGGATCTGTTACGCAGGGGAGGGATCTTGCACAGTCTCCCCCTTCTCTCGTTGTGATATGTCTGAATCTTGAAGGTCTCGCTCTCGAAGTTTGGCACCATTCCGGTTATCATTTTCCATGTGTACAGAATGACATACCTCTCCCGTCTCCTCTGCAGTGAGTACAAATTCAGTCGCTGTAACCTCCCCCAGTAGTTAAAATTCTCCATCCCTCTGATCCTGGAAGTAAAGGTTCGTTGGACTCCTTCCAGTTGCCGTATTGCGCCTAGTGTGAACGGAGTCCAGAGCTGGCAGCAGTATTCAAGGATAGGTATTACAAGGGCTCTGAAGAGTGTGATCATCGGTTCCGCTTCTCTCGTTCTGAACGTCCGCCAGATCCACCCCATCTGTTGTCTACCTTTTGCGGTTATTGCCGGTATGTGATCACCGAAATTGATCTGATTGTTCATCAACACTCCTAGATCGCGAACGAGTCGCTTCTCTTCGATTTCCGAGTTGTCAGGTGCCAGGTAGCGGTGATCCATTCCAGCTCTTCCGGTTCCTCTGTACCTCAGGACCTCAAACTTGGTCCCGTTGAACTGCATGTTGTTCACTAGGGCCCAGTCATATATTGCAGAGAGGTCTTCTTGTAACCTCTCACTGTCCGTCCTGTCCGTGATGGTCATTAATATCCTGGTGTCGTCCGCGAATGACGATGCAGTGGCGTGGTTCACTGCCACATCTATGTCGGCGATGTGGATGAGGAAAAGGATTGGGCCGAGTACCGTTCCCTGTGGTACTCCACTCTTCACCTTAGCCACGCTCGATCTCGAGCCTCCAACAACTACAGCTTGTAGTCTTTCTGTTAGGAAGCTGTGGATCCATGCCAGCAATTCACCTCCGACTCCCAGCAGTCTTAATTTTCTGAAGAGCACTCCATGGTCGACTTTTTCAAACGCTTTCGCGAAGTCCAAATACACCACGTCCACCCCGGCCCCCTCCTCCAGCATGGCCAGGATTTGGTGGTGATGCTCCAGTAACTGAGATAAACAGGAACGATTTCGTCTAAAACCGTGTTGCCTTCTGTTGAAAAGGTCAGCGTCTTCCATGTACTGCACCAACCTTCTGGCAACAACCTTCTCAAATACTTTGATTACTTGTGATGTTAATGTAACCGGCCTGTAATTTTGGGGTTTCCCTTCTACTTTCTTCAGCAGCAACGCGTTCTTCATCAGAAACATCAATTATCCAATCTAAAAGAGATCATCACAACGTTACCATAACAAATATCATATTCTGAATTTCAAAAGCTATCACCTCATAAAGATTCTGAAATATTTACTCAGTATCAGAAGCCATAACCTATAACCACACTTGCATCATCACGGCACGATCCAGAAATGAGGCTTACTTAAAATCCTTGTATTTTGCGTGCAGAATACAGCGCCTACGCAGCTTCGGCATCACGAGTTACTTGCGAAGGATCGCGTATAAAGTTCCGTGCGATCTGCACCCCAGCCTCAGCGAGCTCGCCCCGCTCAATCTATCCCAGGTCTTGCACATTCCATTTAGAATTAAAATATTTTACCGTAGGAACTGGAATGATCGAAAGTCTATGTTTACTAAGTGCTAAGTTTGTTTAGTAAATATGGTTGCGTTTGTAAATTTGCTTGATGTTTGGATATATGTAAATTATTTTACTAGATAGAATTGTATATTATATTTGGCACTTGGCTTTTTTATAGTTTCGTTTCAATGTGATGAAAATCATGTGAAGACTCGGTTCAGACTTGCACAATGATTATCTCAACACTTCTGACAGATTTGCCTATTGATTATCGCAACACTTCTTAGAGATTTGTATAATGATTATATCAACACTTGATAGAGATTAACATTATGATTATCTCAACACTTCTTAGAGATTTGCAAAATAATTATCTCGACACTTCTTACAGATTTGCATTCTGATTTTCTCAATACTTCTTAGAGATTTGCATTATGATTATCTCAACACTTGGTAGAGATTAACATTATTATTATTTCAATACGATCATATTACTCCCATTATAACCTCTCACTATTTCCTGCATTCCCTATACTGCGGGTTCATCACAATACATAATATTTCAGTACGAGGGCCTGATGTACGTGTTCTGCATCGCTTTGGGCGCCAGCTTCGTCGTTTTCCTCTTGGAGCTCACGCTGCACAAGTTCAGAACCCCCACGCTGACGCCCGTAACCGTGCTGCAAGTTAACCATCAGGATTACGGTGGTGCTTAGAAATGTTCATCTTTTCCCACGCGCACGCCCGTAACCGTGTTGCAAGTTAACCATCAGGATTACGGTGGTGCTTAGAAATGTTCATCTTTTCCCACGCGCATGCCCGTAAGTTCGTAACCGTGCTGCAGGTTAACCATCAGGATTACAGTGGTGCTTAGAACTGTTCATCTTTTCCCGCGTGTACGCCCGTAACCGTGCTGCAGGTTCCATCAGGATTACGGTGGTGCTTAGAACTTTCCCACGCTGACGCCCGTAACCGTGCTGCAGGTTAACAACCATCAGTATTACGGTGGCCGATATTGCTTAGACCAATATTGTTGATCTGTACCTCACAACAAAACCAAACTGAGAGCTGATGGGTTCCTCCAATATCCCCTTAACTGAACGTAACTTGGCCGCAATTGCTATCGCCATTTTTAGTCTCTCCTCGTCTTTAAATTTTCCCTTCCTCTTCCTTGCCACTCAGTTTCACCGACTTGATGTTTCACCGTACATCGGGACTTGATGTTTCATCGTACATCGGGACTTGATGTTTCACCGTACATCGGGACTTGATGTTTCACTGTACATCGGGACCTGATGTTTCACCGTACATCGGGACTTGATGTTTCACTGTACATCGGAACCTGATGTTTCACCGTACATCGGGACTTGATGTTTCACCGTACATCGGGACCTGATGTTTCACCGTACATCGGGACTTGATGTTTCACCGTACAACGGGACTTGATGTTTCACTGTACAACGGGACTTGATGTTTCACTGTACATTGGGACTTGATGTTTCACCGCACATCGGGACTTGATGTTTCACCGTACATCGGGACTTGATGTTTCATCGTACATCGGGACTTGATGTTTCACCGTACATCGGACTTGATGTTTCACCGTACATCGGACTTGATGTTTCACGTGATGCATGTGGCGACTGACCAGTTGAAGGTATGGAGGACGCACTTCGTAGGTAGTCAGCTCCTAATAGCTCACAGACGAGGTAGCCTGCGTATCACGATAGTTACCTTCCTCGGCGACTTCAAGTAGGAGTTCCTCTGAGATTTGACGATTACAGGCTACGGTACACTATGTCGGGCTGAGTGGTGAACGCTGCCACCTCATGATTGAGAATCGTTTGTAAACGTGAAGCAGGTTAACCGTCAGGAACAGAGTGGCGCTTGGAACTGTCCATCACGACCCGATTGGTTACTTCTTCCCCCGTTTTTCTCATTTCCCCAATAGACCGTAATTTAGTCGCAAGCTATCGCCATTTTTCATATCCATTCAATTTCGCATACCGCTTACTGGTCACTAGGTACCACATCTTCTCCCGCTATCGCTAGTGGCATCCACACACTAGCATAACGTCCAAGATGTACGCCCATTTAAGACTGATGATTGAGTCCTGTGTACAAGGAACCCATTGAACTCCTGTAATAAATGTTTGCATGCCGATTGCTTTCCGTTCCGTTTCGCCGTAATGTACGAATATCTGACAATTTCCTCTGGCATACCCTTACATTTTCTCACCTTCATTTGCTTTTTATTCCTTCATGGACATTTTCAAAAATATGGCAGATTTTGCTCGTATAGAAAGCATTTGATACCATACGGTATGAATTATTTTCAAACTTGTGAAACTTGAAAAATATACAAAAGCATGTCTGCAAGATTTCTAATCATTTTACATGTAGTCTGTACATCGGCAGCTACTTCTTAGTGCTCTATTATTCCTGAGCGGCAGGATAATGATGGACATTTTAATTCATATATTTCAGATACTGGTAGAGTACAGGGCCCTCACATAGCACGTGATGTAGATCGCAGAATCAACTGAAAACAATGTTATGTTTGATATTTGACAGTCATTGCAAGATGTATACATCTGCATATTACGATTCAATAGTTGACACAAATTTTTCGGTTGAATACATCCAGATTTAAATGAACAAATTTTCATTTATACAATTTTCCGGTTCAACATTACGGAGAGGAGCGTGGAAAAAGTTGAATCGAACTTAGCGGTCATGAAGAAAATTGTGCAATAGGTCGGTCATTTAATATGAAACTTCCTGAAAAACTTGCTCAAGTCCATTTGCAGATCCAAAAGATCACGGCACCGAATTGCACTGGCATAAATAGTTGCAGTATTCGTTATAATAGTTTCAACATGTACGACATCGACTTAACGTGCAACTGGCAGAATAAGAGCGTAGCGCATGATTGATAACCTTCGAAAAAACTACACTCGTAGATTTCAAAACATTAATGTTTGCGAATATAAGGTAAATAGTGAGCTATTTGTTGTATAGATTGATAACAAGCAGTGAATCGGCAAATCAGCGATAATGTAATCACAAATCAAGCAAAGTAAATACTGTCAAGGCCGAGAGAATTTAGAATGAAAGTTAATTCCAATTTACGTCAGTTTTACGAATAATTCTGCTACTAAGTACTGGTTTGTCGTCCAAGGATATTCAGCCTGTCCACCTTCATGTTCAAGGAAAATAATTTCACTCTAACAGTTAATACGCATATTATTTCAAACAAAACTAGGCAGTACACACCTCGACTCGAGAGTGGATCTTCTCACACTTCAAGAGGATTTTTTTTTAGTTGTTCACTCGTAGATATTCTAGAAGTTCATGAATAGTAAATTATACTTTAAATAGGGGTTTTCAACGCAAATGGAATAGGAATAAGGTAATTCAAATGTGTAGTTTTGAAAATGCTATACGGTACTTGATAACTTCAAAGCCTCCCACCATTTCCCGTAAACGTTCGTCATGACCAGCAAATCGTAATACTTGACAGATTTCATCTTGAAATTGTAAATAGATAGGCCTGTCTCCTCATTTGTATCTGTTTTTATTTTGTCAATTTATGTTTTTATCTTCGATGTGAATTTAGTTTTCTAATTTATTCTGATTTTCTTATAGGTTTTGAACTTTTGAACTGACGATGGAGCTGGACTTCGAAACGTTTTCATTCTTAAGAAATGGTTAATATCCTGGCTGTTTTCTTTGCTTTTAAATTCCTGGTAAACTTGCTACTTAAGCAATCTAGTAATTTTTGACAGATTCAATAGCAATATGATTATTTCCTATGTCTTATACTAAACTCGTATATTAAATTTTCTTGAGAATAGATATGAACGCAAATACTACATAAAACACACACAATTACAGAAAATGCATTAGCATCACACACTTTACATTAGAATTAACATCACATTGAGGTTATATTAAAGTTTACATTGTACTCGCTAAAAACACGGCGTCACTAACACGGAGCTCGAAATATTACACTTATCATACCTAAAATAAGTTCTCTTAAAAGGAGACCTCTGCAGAATTATTCTATGACTGTCATCGGTGATACAATGATTTCGAAGACACCACGAAATTTCAATAATATGATAGGCACAATAATCCGAATTATGCTTGCAGATGATGCAAATACTTTGGAAAATGATTGTGAACATAACCGTCGTGTTTTATATAGTCATTTTTCATGATACACAATTACCTTCAGTGAGAGAGGGCGTTTATTGAACTCCTCATCATACACCATAATTAGATTAATTCTTTTTACCTGGAAAACATGAAATGATCACTAGTAAGTTTACTGACGGAAAAAACACAGATCGCATAACTACTAAAAGTTAAAGACAAGACCTGCTTGTGCAGAAAGACACGAGCCAAGATACAACATTGACGACATAATACACTGAACACACATCACTTTAGGTAGAGAAAAGGAAATGTTTTGGTCACACATTGCTATGAACGAGAACTGGACGTCACTCCTAAAAAAAAAGTTGCTGATCCAAAACCTACACATTGCTATGAACGAAAACTGGAAAAAAAGTTGCTAATTCCAAAACGTGTGTATGTGGAAAACCATCACAAAGGATCTTTGCAGTAAGTACCCCGACGAAATGAACTTAATAAAAAAGAACTCGTGTGGCCATGCAATAGACGTACCAAGGCATAAATATACCAGATATTGTCAATACTTTAAATCCCCCTTAAATGTTATGAGACATCAAGAATTCGACAACGTACCTAATTTGAGAAGGGATGACTAACGTTTAGATACATTCTAATTACGCCAATAATCTCAAGCATTGCTTCCTACCTAGACGAGGAAAATTTTTCTGCGTATCACAGCACCATATCTCTACTCAACACTACCTACCACTCTACACTCTAGTTACCAACACTGCATTAACTAGTTAGCTACTGTGCATGTACCTAGCTAGATAATGTGCATATAACTAGTTAGCTAACTAGTTAACTACGGTCAATATTTGTGTGTAAACACGCAAGTCCGCTCAATTTAAGTATTGGGACGACTCGTTTTCAGGCAGCCACCAAGAAAATCAGCATCTGGTAGTTAAGCTAAAAAAATTCGCGTAGAAAGTTCATCTATTATTTGATAAGCTTATATAAAAAAGGACATCATTCGTATCTTCATCTCGTTCAAGGATAAGATAGAATAACTTTCTATGAGATTAACAATGAGCTTAAAAAAATCATCAAACAAGCTTGCTTGATATGTAGCGCCAAAGCTCACGGAAATGACAACTTAAATAACAAAAAAAAAAAACAATCAAAAAATACTTAAGAGTTATAATATAGAGATAAAAACGCGAATCATGAAGCTGAAGAAAATTTCCAAACTCTAGGCATATAAATCGAGATATTAGCGAACCAGTAATGTACGTACACCAGGTAAATGCTGCACTAGGTCCTTGGTCCTTTCCGGTGACATTTTCGTGCAGCTAGCGAGCGAACAATGCACCATATATTGTTGGGAGTTCGTCGGTGTTGAATTTCAAACTTAATTAACATTTAATTAACACAATATCATGATAATATAAAAATCATGCAGTAAATAAAGTTATTATCAGCGGTTGGACACACAATTGTGATCAAGAGCAACCAAATTTTTGATGCACATTACACACTCGTCTTTGATGTCAAACTTTTCTATCCTTGGTTAGTTTTAGTTCTAGTCCACGCTGGAGCGCCACCTCCAACAACACTTATTTCAGAAAAAGAACCTGCACCAGAAATCAAGTGGACGAAACGAATAAGATTTTATTGTTCTTCAATGAACTGCATGAAAGTAGTGATGAAGTACGTAGAGATCAGGTATAGGTGTTTAAGATTAAGAGATTAATTGATAAAAAGTTAGATAAAAATATGAAGCTAAAATCATTACGAATGATCAAAGAAACCATACAAATACATATACTATACTATTTTCCAGAATATATAGATTTAATGTCGCAAATATAAATAAGAAGGACGGAAACAGAACACGAGAAACAAAATTAAATAAAGTTACAAATAACAGGCCTACAATAAATCGCATGTAGCGTAAAAGTCACAGCAGGAAAAATTGCTCATTAGATGACTTGTAAATGCATGTATGAAATCCAATTCAGAATTTATGCAGAATGCAGTTAATCAAATAGAGTGCAATAATGCAAATAATCGAACAAAGTGGGCGAGTGCACACATTTCGTGTCCAAAAGCTTAAGGTGCTTGTACACGGGGATAGTACTAGCGGCTAGTAGATCAGAAAATTGCCAAATTTCAGCCGCTTGGTGTCTAAGGTTCCTTGCGGGATAGACACCAAGCGGCAGACATTTGGCAATTTTATGATCTACTAGCCGCTAGTACTAGCCCCGTGTACAAGCACCTTTAGTAAGAATATTTACTGTCGAGAGAAAGGGTTAAGCTTAATCCAACATAGCCATCACTTGTGGAAAATTATCAGAACATATCAGCCTGCAGCCTGGGTCTCATAACATAAGAGGTTCGGGGACCGACCTGGGCCTATACTTTCAAAAAAAGTTAAGAGATCGTAAGTTCATCAGCCAATCATTGACGGCCTTTCAAGCCAAATCCACCAATCATAGACAAGAAAATAGAGCGTAAGTACTTACGTTCACTTAGCGAGTTTTGAAAGTATGGGCCCTGGTTGCAGAGTCTAGCGAACAGAGTTTACCTGAAGGATGGACGTCAGTTCCTAAAAAAATGTGGAGTTTGAATACCTGAAGTATTATGTATAACTGGCACTATCAACATAATTCAAGCCAAATAATATTCAACAAGTTATGATGCAAGGAATTTATGGGCGGCATCTCTTACGTCGCTCGTAGAAAATCATCAATCTACATTTATCAATGAAAATTACTCGTAACATTGACTTATAACAATACCAGCTAAGAAATTCAATTTAGGATTTAAGAGTTTCATTCTATCATCACATTAACACGTTCGATAAAAATAAATTTTTAAGCGCTTTGAAATACATCGAAGTGTCTTAACTACGGTACAAGCCTAGTTTCTAGCTAAAACAAGAAAATTATGCCAGTCTGGGGCGACTCGTGAAGTCTCCCCAGATGATAGCAATAAGTACATACATTGACGATGGAAAAGATCACATTCAGAGGATTAGAAGCTAAGATAGCAAAAAAGTAGCAAAGAATGCAGTTGTAGCTTGAACATAAATTTGCAGTGTTACAAAGTGACATGATTTCCACCGAGAGTTTTCTTTAAAAGGCTTAGGATTACTTTATACTTAAATACATGGTGGCAAACAATTAAGCTACTACGATATTTTTTTTCTCACAATAAAATTCTCTACGATTTACGAAGTCAAGACAACATTAAATACTTTTTCCAGAAGAAAAATCAAGGCTCCCAAAATTGAATAGATTCAAATAAAATCCTGAAGTAAATAACTACATTCGATCAGACAGGCCTATTTATGACATATATGACAAGCAGCAACTACTATATCTCTTTGTTATAGCGTTATCACCGTCCGCTCCATAGATGTTAATATCACATCACACATGTCAAGTGTTTACACATGTAACGGTTCTCTCAACTTATAGCCTCAGAACATGGAGCGCACACAAACACGGTATTGCTTTCCTGGGGCCGGATTATCAAAGCTTCGTAACTTTTTGTACTTACGACAAAAAAGTTCTGTGGTACGTAAATACACCCTAATTTTGGCATTATCAAAACTTTCGTACGCAAGTCTTAGCTAAAAGCCTAAATTTTTTCCCGCGCAAATGTTTTTATAATTCCACCTTTAGTATTACGTTGTCATAGCAACGCCACTCGTAAGTCGATTTTGCGTACCTACGAAGTTTTGATAATACGGCCCCAGATCTAAGAAATGGTCAGAGGCAAGAGTGTCGTAGCAGACGATTTGAGCTTAGCGAGGGAAGACCTATGTAAGACGACACTTGGATCCCACCACGAAATTACACATTGTAACTTACAGAAGGTAGCATTCCAACGCGCACAAAAAGGTTTATTATTGATTAAATATGGAAGGTATTTATCATCTTTGAGTTCAGGTTCAATATTTGAGTTTAGGGTTATAAGGAATAACTCATCACATGGATCGTTACTGGGAAGAATGGTGGTGTAGGTGAGAGAGATCAAGAATTACAACAAAAAAAAAAGCACAGCAAGTTAGATTATTACATAAATATTAATCATTACAAGCGATCAAATGGACCGAGGTAGAACTAAGTGTAAGGTATCCGTAAAATCCATCACAGTAATGCAACAGGGTATGGTACAAATTCGAGACACCATCTTGGTAATCGCACGCACAAGTAAAGTTACTTGAAAGGAACAATTTCATCGCACTCTTGCTGTACTGACTTCAGCTCTACGAGTTAAGGAAATCTCTAAATGAAAAGCTCGACTCATTAGAAGAAATGCGAAAATTAGAGCGAGTTCATTACCCGAAAAAAATTATCAGGATTAGACACAGCTAGATAATCAACTTTGGTTTTACTGTTATCACCTTGTTTGAATGTAAGTATAACCAATACATTTTCATAATACTTGACGATCATAATTTTCTAGCAAATACGTTAGAGAGAAATGTAAGAGTTCTATGCTGAATTATCAATACGATACTCTAACAAAGCAAGATGAATATATTTATATGGCAAGCCACAAAAGCAAGTAGAATAAAAGACATTAACAATAATAAGAAGTAGGTACAATAAAGGGATTTATGATCGAAGATTGAAATCTTTGGCAGGACAATTAATCAACATAGAAGAAAAACACAAAGCACACAAAAATATAAGGCATTACACGATGACATTTTAAACTTTATATAATGATATAATGTATATTTCTCTGCTTAAGATATTCAGGGATGACTTATTCTACAGTAACTAATCAAGTACTACAAATTGCTTATACAACACACTTCTAAAGATATATGTCAGAGAAGAAGGAGGACCTTACAACGTGTAGAACATCACAAACTTTGTCAAGTTTTAACAACCTTCAGATACATTTACCAGCGTATACAAACCTATACCATTGTTATTGGTCAACTGTTTAACTAATGTTAGCCTCACATAGATCTAAGTGAATACAGGTGACTGGTATATGCAAGAAATGAAACTAATCGCATATGCGATTTATAAAATCAATGCAGAACGCAAGGTGATCGAAATACCGTGAATACGTGCAAAAAAAGGCTAGGAGACGCTGCTTTTTTAAAAGAATCATGGCTTGTTACCTTCCCTGTGGCTGAAATGTACCATCATAGGCTCTCGTTTCTAGCATAGACAATTCAGGCATACTAGTTGCAATGCTCGTGGTTGGCTAGAAACTCTTTGGCATTACCAAATCCTCCGCAGCAAAACTCATAGCCTTCAGTGACGAGAAATTCTTCAGTGCACTCCAATTGACCGTCATAGATCACAGGGTCTCTTATGTTCAAAGTTCCGTTGGTGCCGCTGCTGCACGCCATAGCACTATTGCTGTCGTTGCAATTCTTGTCGTCGTCACCATCAGTTTGGTTAGCACCATTTGTGTTACGGCAAGTCTTGTGGCTGTCCTCATCATTTTTATTACCATTGTGGTTTCCGCGAAATCTTGCACCATTTTTGCTGCAGCCAATTTTCTCACAACTGCTAGCTGAAGTTGAGGCAGAGGAAGTGCTGGTGCTCGAGTGGATACAAGGACACGTGGCATGGATACAGGAGCCTACAGGAGCATGGATACGAGATCCGGTGGCAGGGTCTCCTATGATGGTATGTGGACAGACATGCCGCAGACCGTTTCTCGAACGTGCGTCGTAGGCGCTGAACGACACGTCGCTGCCAAGCACGTCTTTAACCTGCCCATGTAAACAACTGGTGAAGTTTATTCAGATCTTTTTGCAACTCAACATTTATGGATCTAATTAATCATTGATGTCCATTTCATACCTTTTAGTAAAAGTTTGAGATGTTTTATGGGAGTAATATTACTTTGTAGCCTACTTAATGAGCTTGAATCCTTCACAGAACTACCTATTGCCAGAAAAGTTGTAAATACAAATTTACAAACAATAACAAGCAGAAGAAATTGTTGAGAAATTCAAACTTCATTTAATGAATGAATGCATCACATGAATACTACAGTGTACGCCAAATTAGAATCACACTGAGGTAGGGCCATAACATTTGAGAGGACGGGCCAACCACGAATGAAAAACTTTGCTTGACAATTAAAAATATTGCTCTCTTTGTGTTCACTGCATTCTTAGTTCTCAATTTTCTGGCGAAATGAAGATGTAGGTACCTTAGTGAGAGGGAAGGTCGTAATGAAGAAAGTGGCGATGGCGCAGAACGTTTTGGCCACCAGAGGGATACACAAAGACTGGTGCACGAGAGCAAAGAGGCGGTAGTTGGGGCCGTAGAAAGGATCACTGATAGCCGGGCACAGCATGTTGTTCAGGTTCACTTCAGACAACTGTGGTGGTAGGACACACTCACTTGAACAATTCTTTTCATTCCAAAATGCTTACATTCCAAATGATATTAAATACTCAAAAACTTTTATTACTTAAAAGATTTGTTTTACCTATTTTCATCTTAAGATGCTTGAAATGCCCTGAGAATTCTCTCATTCACAGATTTATTAGAAAGGTAATATAAGTTTCCATATAATATAGAAAAATGACTACTATTACTGATCCCCAGTGAGGGGTGTAAAACAATTCAGATCAAGCAATTACACAAAAGAAATTTTTATACAAATAGCCAGGCTACTCACGAGACCGATGGCCTGGAGCGGCAGGAAGTGGTAGAGGAAGATGATGCCCGTAGACAAACTGGTCCAACTCATGTCTTGCAGGTCCTCTATTGTGTATACTCCTGCACAATAAGTCTACATGATGAATCATGTCTTGCAGGTCCTCTATTGTGTATACTCCTGCACAATAAGTCTGTATGATGAATCATGTCTTGCAGGTCCTCTATTGTGTATACTACTCTTGTACAATAAGTCTATATGATGCATCATGTCTTGCAGGTCCTCTATTGTGTATACTCATGCACAATAATTATATATGATGAATCATGTCTTGCAGGTCCTCGATTGTGTATACTACTCCTGCATGATAAAAATTTAAATAAATAAAACAACTAATATCAATAGATTACAATCTTAATTTAATCCAAAAAATTCTAAGCACAAAATAGGGTTATCACAGTTAGTCTATTAGGATACCCCTTGCATGATAGTGAAATTCAAGAATGCGTTACTGATTTCTGAAGAAAACCCTTATATATTTGTTCGGGATCTTCCAAGTATTGTAGCAGAATATCAAAATTGGTTGTGTAAGCCTGTTAGGCAATGAAATCATTTAATTATCAATAAATACCCGACAGGCTAACATTAATGAGTGATTGTTGCATATTTCTTCCAAAACTGTACATGGATCTTGACATTAATTGAATAAAAAATATTTTCAGAGGAAGAAACTGTTAATGCAACGTTTTTAGGATAAGGATTGCGGAGTTATATGTAATGCGGAAATGAGATAAATTGACTACAATGCATTCCATAACTTTTTATGCAATAGAGGTGTTAATAAAACTTTGAAGATAACGAGATCAGACTAGTTCCAAACAATGCATGAACAAGACCTCAAATCTCAATTTGCAAGCTAATCATGAAATGACATGTTAGTGACTGGTATATATACGGTTTCTACATTTGATAAAATACAGGAAACTGCAGATTAAAATACCAGAAAAACTACATAGAATACCAGAAATATTTATTCGTATCATTACATATTTTTTTAATAAAGGATAACAGTTTGCCACAACGTCTTAAGGAATTACCGTCAATATCCATTTAAAAATGCTGCTGTACCTTTTGAATCACCAGTATCACCTATAATAGCATGCGTCACATCGACCACAACAGTCTCATCATTATCACTCAAAAATGTGCATCGAAGTGATAGGACATCCTACAGTAAATGGGATGTAATATACTTTAGTCCACATATTATTTTCATTAGCTATTATTTAATGATCAATATTCTATGTTCATCACATATTCAAAGATATCATATTCCATAGTGCAGTGGTGTGGTCATTGTATCATTATATGTCACTGCACCATGCATTCTTCCCCCTCACCCGTTCTCCATACTTCCTAGGCTCAATAATGTAAATCTTTAAATGTCAGATCAGGGCTAATGCATGTACTTGTCTTGCTTTGTCCTCTTTTATCTTTAATTGATTTAAAAAAAAGTTATACAGTGTATTTGATCCTGCAGCATGCCTTGCTTGATCCTGCTGCATGTCTTGCTTGATCCTGCTGCATGTCTTGCTTGATCCTGCAGCATGTCTTGCTTGATCCTGCAGCCCGTAGATTACCTGCCTACTTGTGCCCCATTACGGGTGACTTGCGGCGTTTGCTTAAAAAGGTTTTGATGATCCCACACTTTTACTTGTCAATGCATTTGTCACATGTTAGAATTTTGTCATCATATTTTTGTCAATGCAATGTTTGCTTCCTATTGTATTATGCTACATCCTCCATCATGTATCACTTGCACACCTATCATCCCCTCAAGCCAGTTCCTGCTATCTGTATGTCTGTTCAGTCGTAGTGCAGCAAGAGTTGACTAAAAAAACTAGAGACAAGACCAAGTTCAAGGACGTTTCTCACCCCAACTATTTAGTCTCTAGTAAGACAAGAATGCTTCTAATGATGCCACACCACTACAATTCCTGTTGGCATATCAAAGTCCAATGCCTGACATACAAATATTGTTTGAAAAGATCCGCATAATGTTCACAAGTTATTTCTTAATATGTACTTCATAAAAGAAGCATTACCAAAAGTCACTCAGCTATTGCAGCGAGGCAAAATAAATAAAGATCCACAAAATAAAGATCCACATAATGTTCACAAGTTTTTATCTTAATATGTACTTTGTAAAAGAAGCATTACCAAAAAATCACTCAGCTATTGCAGCGAGGCAAAATAAATAAAGATCCACAAAATAAAGATCCACATAATGTTCACAAGTTTTTTTCTTAATATGTACTTTGTAAAAGAAGCATTGCCAAAAATCACTCAGCTATTGCAGCGTGGCAAAATAATCATGCACTTGAACTAACCTCCGAGCCGCAGGAGATAATAAGGTGTGACAAGCATGAGCGTGTGCTGCAGCCAATACAATTCTTCTTCAAATGGCAACTGGGAAAAAATATACATAAGAAGGTAAGCAATGTAACTCTGAGTTTTTACTGCAGCTAGCTAGTGCAATAGTCGGCTTCAAACAAAAGATGGCACAAGACTTAACCAAATCATTATAAAAAATCTTTAATCAGTATAAAAAATCATCCAAGCTGCAAGAAGTATATACATGATAAACCCCTAGTGAGTTGAAAGAAATAGAGTTCTACAAATTTCATGAATTGTAATTATGCATATTAATGAATCAAAAGGATAAAAATTTAGTAGGTACAGTATTCTCTCTATATTTTTAAACTTGAATATACTGAGAAGAATACCTACCTAGCTTTCTTTATGAATTATCAGATATTGTTGAGAATTTTATGCTACATCATGCATTTATGGAGAGACAATTTTTGTGCTCCTCTTTGAAAAGTGAAATTTCAGATATACTAAAAGAATATTATGAATCATAAAATTCCAATTGCATAAATGCCATACTTTCCCCATCAAAAAAATTGATGAGTGGAATCTAATTGAAGATCTACTTTTTACGTAGTAAATAATGTAAAGCATTGAAATTACTTTTTTACATATCATTTTTGCAATGTGAACATACTTATTCATAAGAAGAATAGGACCAAATTAAAAACATACGGTATATAGTTAAGACATTGTTGGTAATGTTCCAACTATCTAATTTAGAAGCAGAAGTGGTTCATGAGGTGATATTTATAGAATGTAAGATGTAAATGAGCTGCACAGAATTCCTGAAGTAATCTGAAAAGAATTTTATACTAAGTGATGATTTATTCTTGTAATTGTTTATTTGAACTGAGGAAAAAATTGATATTGCTCATGAAATTTGGGAAAATTCTGTAATGAATCTGTTTAATACTTATAGGTATTAAACATACGTTAAAACGTATCAAACGTATGTTTAATACTTATAGGTATATAGGTACTGTACATAACATGCGATCTCTGCAGTTCAAAGAGTAGCCATAAAAAATAAATCCTAAATGAATTTTCTCATCCAAATTTTCAATGAATATTGCATTTTATCCCCAGGATAAATATATGCAAGAACAACTCAGTTTCTAAGATCATGCCAAACAAGCTTGTGCATTAATTAACTATTTTAAAATCAAATTGAGTACGTAGCAAAATATGAAATATCTCAAAATCTATTTTCCAATTCCACACATAGAACCATCCAAAAAGGCATTATTAAGCATTTGTCAGTACGGTATATACACTAAGTCACTAATGGCATTCATCCCATTTTCATAAGTTGAATGTATGTAACATTAAAACTGCTAAATCCCCAAATACTATGAGATATACCGGTATAATCATTCTACTCCAAGGAAGTATTACTGTAGTGCAGAAGAGCAGCTTTCAAAAGCCTATTAAATACAGTAAATGTAATTTTGTTAGCAAAAATCAACCCTAACAACCTAATTCAGCCCAAATATAGAAGTCCCTAGACTGCACCACCTCACCACTCGAGTGTTTGTGACAGGGAAGAGAATGGCCAGGATGGCACCATTGAGGTAGTTCAGGTGGATGCGGAACATGATAGTCACAAAACGACTGGGAGGAGCAGCCAAAAGATATATCTGCAATCATGATCAATGTTTAGCTCCATGTATTGAAATTCAGATTCACTCATAAATCTTAATTTCAATTCAAAGAAGGAAAGAATTTGAACAACAAATGCCAAGATAAATTATGATTATTACAACAAAGCGTCTTTCTTATAGAGCCAGATTACAAGCCTTGATTCACAGTTTTTGCAGTTTTTAATGAAAAAAATGAATTTTTTGGACATCTTGGAACCTAATACTATAACCAAAATTACAAATATATTGAGAAAAGTATATATATATAATCTTTGGGAATCGAGGCAATCAACATTTTGCTAACAGACTGAAGTTTGATTGGAGAAATCAAAAGGGTCATCAAGCAAAATTCTTCTTAAATTATCCTAGTTAACTTTTTGTTCAAGAGCACAGAGAAATGTAGGAGTTTCACTTTTACTTACCTGCAAAGCAGTGGTAATGTGGCAAGGATTTAATAAATATATCAATTGCTTAGATGCAAACTTGAAGCCAATTTCCATGCCAAAGACCATAGACACTACAACCAACAGCAGCCTCTTGCCACCACGATCTTTCCTGGAATTTACAAAATATTTCAAAGCTGGGATAAATATAAAAGCAAATAACATATTGATCAGAAAATGATTTTTTAATCAGAAAATTTGGAACAGCACTAAAATCAAATACTCAATCTCCTCAAATGTTAGCAATACATTTTCTTCTGCACTGAATATCATAAAATTCTAAAATGTATACAAAAAGTTTCAAAATATATATAAGAGCAACAATTATTGGAATTTACAAAATATTTGAAAGCTGGGATAAATATAAAAGCAAATAACATGTTAATCAGAAAATGATTTTTTAATCAGAAAATTTGGAACAGCACTAAAATCAAATACTCAATCTCCTCAAATGTTTGCAATACATTTTCTTCTGCACTGAATATCATAAAATTCTAAAATGTATACAAAAAGTTTTAAAATATATATAAGAGCAACAATTATTACCTGACAAAATGTAAAGTGGGAGGCATTGAGAGACAGCGCAAGCCCCACCAAGTGTAGAAAATAGATAGGATAGATGCAAGTGTTGTCTCAAATATTCTTCGCTCGACACTGGAGAAGGAAGCACACAAAGGGCCTCCATTGCCAGGTAAGCTGCTATTGACTCCACCATAACTCCAGTCTAATGAAGTTGCCAATGTGTAACGAGAAATGTCTGGCATTCTTTACCACTTGCAGTCATTTATTGTCTGAAAAGCTAGAAAAAGTATAAATAAATTCCAGACATACGGTATATTCCAGATGCTTTTATTTTCAGATGAGAAATTTATCAGTAAAAAAAATTATTTACCAAATACTAATAACGAATCACAATGCACAATTTTTGGCTCAAGCTTCAAGTTTGGACTTGAAGTAAAAAATCATGTGTTCCAAAAATTTCAAGTCAAGTATCAAGTGGACAATCTGACTGTTGAGTAGGATCTTTTAGGTCCAGATATGGTATTTTTGAAGCTTTCAAACATGTCATGGATATAAACCTTAAATTGAATTGGTGCCCATATTTAGTTACAGCTTGTATTGCTCACAAATTTCTGCCATGTCTGTATCTATCAAGTGCCATGTTAATAAATTGCAATTTATAAAGTGGTGGTGACGTGTATGGCATTTTATAGAAGTGGAGTAATACCAACTACTTTCTGCCTACTACTAATTCCAAGCTGTGTCAGAATTTGTTTTTATGTGTCTAAAACTGTCTCTTAACTTATTCATCTATTAATTTTTTTACCACTTGAAATCAGCAAATACAAGTATCCTTAAAGGATTCCTAATATATTCACACATATTTAAAAGTCTCAAACCATAATATTCTTTCTACACAAACAGTTTATCACTATTTGGTAGAGCAAGGTCAACATCAACTTTGACACATTTTTCGATGTTCTCACTGGGTGACACACACTGTCTCTCTTTGGATCTCAACATTTTTCCCGCCAGACGGCCCAGACCTAGTGTTTTGGCAATAGTATGGCACGCAAAAGTATAACGTCACTATTTAAACCATCAACAAATGCAGGGAACTAAAAAAAAGCTTAATGTAAAGGAAAAAAGTCGAGAAGTGTCAGAATTACCCACAATGTCAGAATATACCGCATTTACCTAAATGTTTTGAAGATCGCGCATAGTTACAATCATGTCAAAGCGGTCAGCCTGCATTAACATGTGCTCAACTTACAGTAAAGACAAATTTTATTGTTGCCATAATGCCATTTGACTGTTTTAGGGTAAAATTAGAGATTTGGGGCATAGTGGCAAAGCAGAGAGTTTTTTTTTAGACTCTACCTCAAGTTCATTTTTGAGTCCTATAAGTAGACAAGTAAAGTACTACTTATCATTCATGGATACCAGCATTATCATACATAAGAAATTGGTTCAAATCTTGAGTAAATGAGGAAATTAAAAATGAACTGATTCTAAAAAATCTCTGCTTTGCCACCATGATTTGGGGTAACACATGCATGGACTTTATAAATAAATTTGCGCCTCGTAAATGGCTTTTCATGGCCGAGATATGGAATTCACGGCTGGGTGAAACGGAATCATGGCTCGAAGAAATAGAATCACGGCTGCAAATCCATAAAACCAAGACTCAAAAAATTCAGTCGAGGCTTGCTAAGTAGATATATTCCATGCCTGCAGGTGGGAAGCAGAGGCCATTTAAATTTTAAAGAGAACCCATGGGCCATGACTATGCAAAGAGCAAAATTTGGTAATACTTTAGATTAAGTGCATCCAAAAAAAAAGGTGTATTTTTAATTATATGTTTTTTGGGTTGTAGACTATGAATCTGAAATCCGTTTTTGGCGGTCGCCGGTCGGCATCGGAAATTTTTAATGGAACCTGTTCCTAATTAGACCTAACCTGCGAGTGTGAGGTTTTCGTTGATTGACTAGGTTTTTCCGGCTGCCGGACGGACTCCATTTCACTCCAAACATAGAAAAAACCTATTGGCAAGGTTTTTCTGGCTGCCGGGCCCGGACGGATTCCAAACATAGAAAAAACCTAGCTGATCAACAAAAACCTTGCAGGTTAGGTCCAGTCATAGTGACAAACCAGAGATTTTTTAGAATCAGTTGAATTTCAGTTCATTTTTAATTTCCTCATTTACCCAAGATTTAAACCAATTTCTTATGTATGATGATGCTGGTATCCAGGATACTTTACTGGTCTACTTATAGGACTCAAAAATGAACTTGAGAGAGAGTCTAAAAAACTCTGCTTTGCCACTATGGGTCCAGTTAAGAACAGGTTCCATTAAAAATTTCTGATGCTGACTGCTAAAAACGGATTTCAGATTCTTAATCTTCACCCCAGAAAACATACAATTAAAAAAACACCCTTTTTTTGGATGCACTAAATTGCACTTAATCTAAAGTAATACCCAAATTCCCAAAATTCTGTATGGTTTGCAACTTAGAGATGGCCAAAGTAGAGAGGTGCAACTCATGCAAGCCTGAGGGAACTAGGCAGCTAGGCTTGACATTGAATGTCATTGATAATAAGGTGATGTGATGAAGCACACTTGCACAGCACTAGGATAAATGGAAAAGTGAGCAAGGAACATAGGATTACAGGGACGTGTACCTATGAAGTTATTGGTTAATCGTTAATGGTTATCACTTGAAGAAAGTTGAAGTTCAACTGTGCAAGTCTGCATCTGCAATACTGCCATGCCAGCCATGGTGCCTTCATAAATCATAATTCATTCACGCAGTTAAACTTTTCAAGTTCAATGATTTCATTTCCTTGCTCAGTCAATCTATGATTCTATTTCTAGGGGCAGGCAGCAGGCTGAGCAGGGCAACTTTTTAGCAGATTGTAAACTTCTATTGAAAGGGAACCAATACCAAGGTTATGTAATTAATGTTAGGTATCCTAGGTAGATGTGAGTGGCAACTGGTAAGAACAGCAGACTCAGCAGTAAATGCTTATTAAAGATGAAAATACTCATGGCCTAATTTCTTAAATGACTTGTCTGGAGATCTAGAAAAGCGCAGCAGGTGAACGTGTAAGCTTCGGTAATCATTATGAAATTTATGATTAAACTAAATTACTAAAGTACTATAGCATCAGACCATAGAAATTCCATTTTCAAATGATTACATCAACAACTGAAAAAATTTAGCACTTGCGCGTTTCAGGCTTATAAGTTGAGACTTGGGAGCAGGGAGAACATGGTGGTGGTGGTGGCGGGTTATAGATGCATAGATGACCTCACTTCAGGCCAGCCGTTGCACCTGGACATGGCAGAGGTTGATGAAGTTTCTAGATTGTTTTCTTCACTTTACTTTATTTCTTCTGGTTCTTGTACAACATACATGTCCACCACTGACATGATTCTTCTCGCGTTTTGTTGATTTTGATGCCATGTGCTTGAGGAGGTCAATCCTGCGGATAATGTCAGACCTCAAACCGTTGATGTGTGCTCCCCAATGTAGGCGAGGTGCATCAAGAATCATACCCAGTACTCTGTGTTGGGGTTTGTAGGTGATGAGCTCTCCATCAGGGAGAACATGGTTGCTTGACTTGCTTCGAACTTTGACGCAACCAGACAGACATGAAGATAAACTTGGCAGTCATCTGAGTACAATTTTCCGTACGGCACTTCAGTACTAGTCGTAACTCCTAATCACTGGATCACGTGGCGTGTCGAAACTCGCAAGTATTCCTCGCGCTTGCAATGAAGCATGCATCTTAATGACCGTAAACCGTTGCACCTCTGACGTAGAAAAAGTGTCACCAGAATCACAAAATATTTTGTTAATTTCTCATGGCATTAATATATAATATGCACACATGTGTGATTTTAATTTCTTGCCGATTTCTGTAGGCCTGGATAGAAGTCTAGCCTCAATTTATTCGTAATAAAATGGGCTAGCTTATTCCACGGGCCCGATGCGCAGATATCAAGTGTTTTCAACAATTCATTCAATTTGAGGTCGAGCTTTTTTGAGAGGTTCCAAGTTAGACCTAACCAAGGGGTATTTTCAAGGATTGCTCATTTGCTTCGGCAATGAATTTTCCCGAATGATCCATTGCAACATAACGAAATTTGAATTCGTGTACCACGAAAGAACGATGAACAATTAAACTATATTTGCGACGCCCGTTGAGCTTGAATATGCAGTGCAAGAAAGGTTCGAGAGCACGCCTGAGTTCTTCTTGAAATTTACTGAGTCCTGCCAGATAGGCTTCAACGAAAAATTATGTTCTCAAGGGGGTTTTTCGATCATTTCATTTCAACAACATGCAATCACTGATCTGTCATGTACAAGGGTTAAGTTCGACTCCAATTAAAGGCTACAACATGGTAATGTAGTTTGACAACATCCTCACACCATGTACGCCATTTATTTAGCCTGAGCCTATGTTTGGCATAGTGCCACAAAGTTGATGTTGAGGGATATTGCATAGCCGAAGTGTAGGAAGAAATGCAAAGTCTGCTGCACACTCAGTTGCTGGGGGAGACTTAATTGAAGTTTCCTGAAGATTTTAAAGATGATCATACAACATTGATCTCATGGGCTGGTTTCCCCAGTGAAAGAGCGAATTGAAGAACATGAATTCATGATCAAGAAGCAATGTTCTCGACTGAACATCATAGGCATTATATCAACCTTATGGGCACTCGCAAAAGCCTGCCAGAGAATATAGTATGGGCACCAACATCCATCATCCATGACCTTTAAATCAGCAAAGATAGGCGTTCAGAAACCCACAAGTATTCAATTGAATTTCGTTCGATGGAAAAACGAGGACAAACAGTATAAGCTTAACAGGTCTAGTACCTTCAACAGAGATTAATATTCTTTTCCCATTCCTATCACACGCAATGTCGGGATGGCCGAGTGGGTTCGATCAAGAAGATTGGGGCAAGAGTTGTGGTGGGTTCGAAGCTCGCGGGTAGTTGTGAAACTTCTCTGACGATCAACTATCCCGATATAACACCATAACTTGTTACACAATACCTCGCAACATCTCTTGCAGAACTTGCTAGCCAACATTTTGCTTCCGAAATTAAGTCAGTTTGTATGATGTTATAAAACGTGCTTCAACGAGTAACGTGTTTTTTTTTATCATATGAAGGGCAGATATCGTTAAAATTTATTTACAGTACCTGCCCTAGAACTGTATCCACGCGCACATCTTGGGCAATAGGGAGAAAGAGCAGAATGTAATCTGTAGCTTGTCGTGCGCTGTTTCGTCGCATTTGTAATTACCCTTTAAATAACATTCACTACCTCTTCCTCACACCATGTTGTGGGAGACCGCAGACGCCAGTACGGAACCATCCCCTAGTGGTCGACATTGCATCTCTTTACAGGAGTTTAAAGTGCCACATCTTGTGAGAATCCAGCCGACAGTTAAGTGCGTTCATTTCTC
The DNA here is from genome assembly GCF_000764305.2 of Hyalella azteca. NCBI lineage: Eukaryota > Metazoa > Arthropoda > Malacostraca > Amphipoda > Hyalellidae > Hyalella > Hyalella azteca. Next base: position 786,014 of record NW_025936295.1, on the reverse strand, counting down.
TGTGCTCATGGCTTGACATTCATAAGCACTTGACATTCATCAGTGTAGTGCATGGTGAAAACATTGTGTGTAATGGAATGGTGCGGAAATGGGATATGCCATTAGAGATGGCCGCACAAACATAGATGATGAGCAACGTAGAGGGAGACCTTCAGTCACGCCCGGAGATCTAAGAAAAAAGTGGTGTGTATAGTGAGAGATAACATGATTTCGTCCTTGTGTGAAAATGTTCCTGCTCTCCCAAAAAAGTGTTTTTTTTTAGAAATTGTCTAATCAGTTAGTTTAATCAGGCGGCAAGCTACTGACAATGACATACAGAAGCTGTCCTAGGATAAGATAAATGCCTCAATTGTGACTATAAGTGGAGTGATGTATGGCCTTTCAAGTGAATAAATTATCTTCGGAAAAATTATTCATTTTTTTCTATGTCGAAACGGTACGTTCAAATACGCCTTGTATATACTAGTTAAATAACATACACAACCTCCCAAGATGAACTCAAGATGAACTGGAATCAATGCAGCTAAAGCCAAAACACATATCGATGTTAGTTTAACATCTTCTTAATTCCCTTCCTGTCAGAAGAAAGTGAAACAACTGTACTGCAGGGACGTATAAACGGCAAAGTGCGGAAAGTTTTTTTTTCAAGTTCATGACGCTTCGTTTACCCATATGCTGAGTAAGTAGATTTAATCCGAAAAAATACGACCAGACAAGAAAAAAGTATAAAATTCCCATCAAAAAAGTGCCAGAGAACCGAGATGCAGTCATCGAAGTTGACTGCGTATTTTAAACAATACATTAATGATATAAGCACTTTCCTATTTTATCATCCGTCCCATTACTTACTCATATGTAAACTAATGATAGGCATGAAGTTACACATCGAATTATTCCTGATTGAATCCTGCTTTTTATGATATAATATCTAGATGTCAGCGTTGAAGACAATGTCATGTCTAGCCCGTCACCGATTTGGGAGAACGCTGAATTTCCAAAGCTATCTGGGGGGCCTTTAACACGCAACTCAATGCCGCTGCTATCATGCTGTTCATAGACCGCTGTCACCTCATTGATTGCGATCAGAACTGTCACTGATAGCTGCAGTTTTAAGTCTGTAATTTATTGTTCTTATCGTAGTGATCTCAAACGCCGGGATGGGTAAACGAATGGCTGCAATTAAGGTAATATATATTCGTTTCTCCGTACGCCAAGCACGCATGCTTGGGGAAGCTGTTCAAAAGTTTTCACAAAATTATCCAGAGTACAAAATATTCCCATTTGATCAGCAATATGTTATCGTGTATATTGTATAAGTAGATGTAGTAGGTGAAACATTCGAGCTCGCATTCGAGCTCGCAGGCCAGTTCGCAGGCGAGTTCGCTGAAGTGTCGAATCGGTTAGGTGAAATTAAAACAACAACATCAAGTGGTACACAAAAAATAGACAGGTCCCAACAAACAACAAATAAAATAAGTTTCAGATTATTCTGCATGCAACAGAAAATTTTTCACTAAATTTTCACTGATACCAAACGGAACGATTTATTTTAAAGCCAGACAGATTCTGTTTAATTGTTGCGCTCTGGTTGTGTTGGTTTAAAATAATTTTATGAAGTATCTCAAAATTAGGAATTGATATGCAGCGTCTTGTGAGATCAATTTCAAAGCTACACTATGATTTTTTAATGTCTATTAGTTTTTTACAAATATCTAATGATATTTTACATCATACAGGTGTAGTTAAGCTCCGATTTGTGGCAACACTTCTGTTTTTATTTCGGCAAAGTTTTTCTTCAGCGAGTGCGGCTGTGATGTTGATGAGGTAGTAAAGATTATCTACTTCCACTTGTACTAAAAAAGTAAAGTAAGTTTAATGGTTGTGTATAAAAGTTTTTTTTATTCTGAATCTGTTGATGTGATCTGTATTTTTGTGCCTTTTGTACGAGTGCTCATACTCCCGTGAATAGGAATATCATAACGTCAACCTGATCAAAGTCCCTACTCCCTTGAAAAGAACTATAGGCCTACAACTTGCTACAAGTATGTTGTCCAAGTATCAAGGAGAGCGTTTCTCGTTGAAATTCACGGTGTCGGTGTTTTTAATTCTATTTCTTGCCACCAAGTCACCAACCACTGCCAATTATATACACCATTCACCAATGTTATTTGCGAAAGTTATTAATATTCATACCTACGTTTCCAACTTCAGAGTATCTAGCTAGGACGGTAGGACCTACTCCCTAATTGATGATTGAAGTGATTGGACGAAGGGAAATATTATTGTATGAACAGAATGATTTTATAGCTAGGGCCTTAGATCCAGTTTATGGCACGATAAGTTAGGAAGTTAGCATCCTAGTGACTTCGATTGAGGGCAATTTCCCCAATTTCTGTGGCCTCCCCTAATTCTTATAAAAATGATATTAGGTAGCTATATGAGAGTAATGAGACTAGGCTATTAGGTTATTAAATTCAAATATTAAATTAGATTAATAATTAAATATAGAATATAATTAAATAGATATTAAATTGAATATTGAAGGCAAAAATTGAATATTTTGCCTGTCCTTTTCTAAAATCACCCTTAACCCTTTCCTGGGCAGACATAGAAATTTGATGAAATTGCAATATTTGATGATTGTACTTAAAAGTATGACCAATTTTAAGATATATTTACTCGTATGCATTTTTTTAAAAATATTATCTAAAAGTAGTAAATCACAATTCTAGTATGGAATATATCTACTTGGCGAGCCGCGACTGAATTTTTCAAGCTGTGGTTTTATGGATTTGCCAGCTGTGATTCCATTTCTACGAGCCGTGATTCTATTTCACCGAGCCGTGATTCTATTTCACCTTATATGGGAGGGGGAGGAAGGTGGGGGGTAAAAATGTGAAAAAATGGGAAGAACGCAAAAAAAAAAAAACGATGAGGAAAAATAAAAAATCGGGGCTCTACAGTCGCTAGATATTGTTATCACAAATCGAATGATATGTGTCTCGACATTGTAGCATGTGATTTGCAAAAGTTATAAACTTTTTTAGAGTACCCCTTATTTGCCGTTTTCTATTAATTCCACGTTTTCTTTCATTTTTTTTTTTTAAATTTACATGAACAAAAAGGTCTTAGATTTCTGTTTTACATATGTGTACCAAGTTTCAAAACGATCTGTCTGTAAACAAAAAAGTTTTGTTGGAGGGTAGCCGGTCTCCTTAAGTAAAATCTGAAGGCTTTATCTATAAATGTAGCGGTAGCGCTGTAGCGGCAAAACCTTGTATTGCTACTTAAATATGTAGCAGGCGCTACCGCTACATTGCCTTAAATGTAGAGCTGCTACCGCTACTGAAAATGTAGCGGCCACTACTAGCGGCCGCTACATGTAGAGCGCTTCTGCCCACCTCTGTCAATAGTTCATGATTGTACATCAATGCAAATTTAAGGTCAAGATGGCTTGGTGGAGTGATTGAAAAGGCACTGCACTGCATCTTAGGCAAAATAAAAAACAACTTGCTCCTATGAATTTTATGAAAATATCTAAGAAAATGTGGATTTAATAGAAAATGGCTGAAAAGTTGTTTTTTTAACTTTATAACTTTTGCAAATCACATGCTACAATATAGAGACACATTTCATTAGATTTTTAACAAAATTATTTAGTGGCTCTAAAGCCCCAATTTTTATTTCACTCTTATTTTTTCTTTTATAGGTAAATTATTCCATTTTTTTCACATTTTTCTTGCCCCACCCCTGCTCCTTGCCATATGTAAGTCAGACCTTGCACAAATACTAAAAAATTGCTTCAAGAGTCGCTAGGTGTGGTCTTTACAAACCAAATTATATGTCTTTAAATATTGTAGCTTGAATACTGTAGGAGTTATAACACTTTTATTATAAGTAGAAAAAATAAAAATTCAATTTTTAGGAAACCCAAAACTTGAAAAGGTTGCATACTAAAATCAACCTAGTGAAAGAACTAACGCACACAAAGACATGCCAATTACACCGTTAGATGTGCCAGATTTGAACCTTTAAATTCCTAGCAAAAACCCAAAATGTCCAAGTTTTAAATTTTTTACTGAGCCGGTCCCCTTAAGCTAAAGACAATACTTAGCAGTCTGACCAGTATTCATGCATGGTGGGCTAGGACAAGGGAAGAAATTTTTTTGTTGATCTTCTGAGTCCTATCAATAGTAGTCAATAATCATCATGGTTGTTGAGTTAATCTAACGAGGGAAACAACTACTCTCTAAACAGTGACGGGATTTTGTTGAGCCGTGATTTTATGGATTTATTAGCAGTGATTCCATTTATTTGAGCCATGAATACCATATCTTAGTGATGAAAAAAGCCATTTATGAGCTGCAAATTGATTTGTCAAGTCCTGTGCATGCCCAAATCTTTAATTTTACCTATTAACAGCAACAAGAGCATTTCTCTTTACTTAAGAGGCAACTGAATATGTCATAAGGTATGGTTTGTTTTTGTTGCTGAATAAATGGTTAAAATGCAGTCTGATGTGACCAACACTATGCAATCCCTGACGAAATGTTTTGGGTTACTGATTCTTAAAGGATACTGATAATGATTGGGAACTTAATCTAGGGGATGGACCTTCTGGGTGGTTTGGGCTGACATAAATGCTACTTCACAATAGAACATTTATTTGCTGTTTTTGGAGTAGGCATTTTTATTTTGCAAAAACTAAAACCCACAATTATAAATTGAAATGCATATCTTGTTTTGATGTGATGATGCTTCCAAGTGATGCATTATATGTGACATTGAAGTACACAATAGAATATTTGCTTTCCAAGATTCAACAAAATTACCTCTTTTTTTTTAATTTGACATACCTGCTAGGCAAATTATTACAAATTAAATCAAGATATATAATGCCAGATTTCGAATTGTCATTCGTGATAACTGCTCCAAACTTACTCATGTTGGTGGAGACTTCAGGGACTGATTTCTGCATGACATATGTGAGTTTTGTCAGCACCAGCCTTAATATTCAATATTATTTTTCAGATCATGTCTGGAGGATTGCCTATTCTTGCTATGCAGGAGAGCGATGTCACTCGCTTCCTTACTGCATCCACTCACCTCGGCTCCACCAATGTGAACTTCCAGATGCAGCAGTATGTCTTCAAAAGGCGTGCTGACGGTTAGTCTCACTTGAACATAGCAGAATAGTATTGTTAGAGGTCAATGTTAAGTATTGTTGTTTCAAATTGAAATAGGTGCTGATTATATTAAGATCTTGTCATAATTGGAAAAATTTTAATTTTTGAATCTTCCTGACTACAGGTGTTCACATCATCAACTTGAAGAAGACTTATGAGAAGCTTCTTCTCGCTGCACGCGCCATTGCTGCCATTGAGAACCCTGCTGATGTTTACGTCATCTCTTCCCGTCCTATGGGCCAGCGAGCGGTGCTCAAGTATGCCCGCTATACTGGCGCCACTCCCATTGCTGGCAGATTCACTCCTGGCGCTTTCACTAACCAAATCCAGGTGGGTTGAAAAAAAATCCAACCCATACCTCCTTCATTGAATTGTTTCATAGCCAACCAGCAAAGTAAAATATAGTTCATGTACTTTTCACGTCTCCGAGTACTGGTAATGATAAATTATTTTTGCTTGTAATAAGGTTTTACAGTTGAAATTTTTGCAGTAGCTTCCAAATAGAGATGGGGCATTAAAATGGAATGTTTTTATATAAAGTAGAAATGCTGTAATTTTGTGGCATTTTAGAAAGGCAGTTGCAATTATTTTGTGCCATTACTTGGTACCATAGATACATCATTAGCCAATTCTTAATTTGCTACATAATCTTAGTTAGAATTATTTGTTAAACTTTACTATACTCTGAATGTCAACACTTTTTAGGCGGCTTTCCGTGAGCCACGCCTGCTGGTGGTGACAGACCCCATCCAAGATCATCAGCCTGTCAACGAGGCCTCGTACGTCAACATCCCCGTCATCGCCTTCTGCAACACTGACTCGCCACTGCGATTTGTCGACATCGCTATCCCCTGCAACAACAGGGTAACTTTCTGAGTATTATTTTTAATTGCAAGTTAAGTTAACATTATTACTTCATCATCGAAAAAAATTCTTATGTATACTCGCCACTGCGATTTGTCGACATCGCTATCCCCTGCAACAACAGGGTAAGTTTCTGAGTATTATTTTTAATTGCAAGTTGAGTTAACATTATTACTTCATCATCGGAAAAATTTTTTATGTATACTCGCCACTGCGATTTGTCGACATCGCTATCCCCTGCAACAACAGGGTAACTTTCTGAGTATTATTTTTAATTGCAAGTTGAGTTAACATTATTACTTCATCATCGGAAAAAATTCTTATGTATACTCGCCACTGCGATTTGTCGACATCGCTATCCCCTGCAACAACAGGGTAAGTTTCTGAGTATCAATTTTCATTGCAATTCAAGTTAGAATTATTTCTTCTTCATTGGAAAAAATTGTCATGTAAGTGAACGTAATTATTTTTCCAATTAGTTGATCATTCAAATCACTGCAAGCGTTCTGAATTTTTGAAGAATTTTATCTGTTGTGAATTTGCGTTGAATCGGTATCTGTGAAAATTATTGATACCCATTCATGATTCAATTTCGATGGCAACTTTCAATTGCAGATCAGCTAATGTTTTCCACTGTGAATGTTTCTTCCAAGGACAAATTTTCCTTGAATCATTGATGAAATTTTGAATTAAAGTGACTTATTTGATCCTATTTTTTATATTTTAATTTTAACGAAATATCATACTGTTGAAGAGTTCTGTAAAGTTGATTAGTACCTTTCCGATTGTGAGCTAAATAATATTCATTTATTCTACTATTGCAACCAAAACTTGGTATAGCGGTATTCATGTTAAAAGTTTGTCACCTTGCATCTCGCTGATCTTAAATATTGGCCAAATCATACGACTGTACACTTGCTCCAGAAAGCATCCGTTTCGTGTTGAAAGCCAAGCATTAAAAACTCTTATCTTTTCGTCAAATAAATAACTGAATTGTACATTTGTTTACAGTCGGTGCAGAGCGTCGGTCTCATGTGGTGGATGATGGCTCGTGAGGTTCTGCGTCTGCGCGGTACCATCTCCCGCACCATCGCCTGGGAGCTCGAGATCATGCCTGATCTCTTCTTCTACCGTGACGCTGATGATCAGGCTAAGGAAGAGGAAACTAAGGTAAAACTTAAGAATTTATTCTGTTAGCATGTTTTGTTTCAGGTTTAGAAACGTGTGAGCTACTCGAGGATCTCTAGAATTATGATTGACTTGTCTACATGACTTACATTGCATCAGAGACGCAACACATTTGTTATTGCCTAAGGCTGTGGAACTTTTGTCCTCTTGATTCTAATCGTCTGTATATCTCGTTTTTTTTTTCAATGATGAACTTGCCTGTCTTGACGAGACTTCAATATAAGTCGATTTAGTAGAAGTTGTAAGCTAGGTTGCTTGTCCATTATTTACACTGAAAAGCTTGAATGATCAGCCTGAAATATGGATATAAAGAAAATATAATTTTAAGTTAAAACCTTGGAGCTTTAATTTTGTTCGTAATGAGTACGAGTAATTGGTTAAATTTAGCAGCTGAATGTGGCAGCTAAGCTCTAGACAGAAGAACAGAACTTCGAGAGAGAATTCTGAACGAATCCCTCAAGAAATAAAATTAATTTTTTTGAATTGCCTGTCAAAATAAATGTCTTTCAGGTTGATGAAACAATGAAGCTCGATACTCAGCCTGAGGCTGTTGTGGAAGAGATCCCAGAAGATCTTGCACCTGTCGGTGGCGCTGTCAATGTGGTTGCCGACGTCACTGCGCCACTCACTGCTGCGCCCAAGGCTGACTGGACCGGGGTTAGTCTTGTATGCTAATGTACTAGTGTGGAATTATTCCTAGTGTGTTGCTCGAGTTGGAGGACACACTGTTTTTATTTAGTAACTATTTTTCATTTGTTGGGAAGACAACGCCCAGGCATTTAAATTTTCTTCCAAAATAGCATAACGACACGAGCGAGAATAACCGTTTCCGATTTATGAGCCTTTTTTGTAAAAACATTCTTACAGTTGATTGAACAATACGGAAGGCAAGATGAACTTTGAATAGTTGGGTATCAAAGGAAGCCCACGAAAAAACTGTACCTCAGAGTAAGATAAGATGGTTTGTCACCTTTGTTGGACGATTGATGCACCATGGAACGACTAATTTCCGTAAAATTTTCTGGCTGATAATGTATAACCATTAATGTACATAGTGTTCGTCCATAAAAAGATTTTACTAAAATGTATTTATTAACGCTCATTGCTTTAACTTTGTAATTAATCGTAACTAAATGGCGCCGGAATGTTTAATCGTCCTTTTGTTTCTTGGACATCCGCCATGTAAAGCATTCCATTCATATAACTGACAGGCGTCGATCGTTCTTATGAAGGCTTGCACACGAGTACCGTTCACTATTGCCGCGAATCTCTGTGAACTAAATGGTTGACTATTCACGTAATATAAACTTCTGCGATTTTGTTTGACTCCGAGTTGACTCTAGAGCTCTTCATTGATTTTATTGAATGTATGATTTCTATGGCATTTAAATTAACGCATGCCTGCTACATCGCTGAAAGTTGTAATCCTGGGTTGCATTTGTCTGATAATTCTATCATTCAGCAGGATGACACTGTTGGTGGAAACAGCGAGACCTGGGGAGGCGACAACACCTGGACCTAAGTCAATAAAATGACAGTCTGAGGTTAAACGTTTCGTTTCTTTTCTCTCCTTTTAACCTCACGTCTATAATAGTTTCACGAGAGTTCATTGACGCAGCTTGCTTATAGGATCCATCACTTATCTACTGGTAGATCGGTAACACGAAAATGAAAAAAAATCGGCTAAAGTAATCCCATTTACCCTTGTTGTTTTTTTTATGAATATCAAGTCAAACAGTTTCAACAGTATTGATTATATGGAAAGAATGGATCACATTAAGATTCTTTAATTTTGATCAGTCAAGCCATTATCGAGCTCCTTGAAATTTTTGCCGTAGGTACGCTTGTTTGATCTTGAGAATTCAGTGCAAGGTTTTATAAGACATGAATTTCTGTATGTTGAAATCAACAGCGTTGGGTTAGGTGAAATGTTAATTAAGTTGTTCACTTCACAGATAATTTAGGAACGTGCTTGTATGCATTACCCGCGATAGAATGGAGCCTGGCCAACCGGCTAGTTCTTTGTAATGATATTTCATATCTTCACCTCTGGCAAAGAGGGGAATTCGAAGGCTGGGTGCTAGGGCCATCGTTATTCCTGTTCATTGATAGCCGCTATCATTGTTAGTTATTGTCTGTCTGCCTCGTTATCTTTCATCAATTAATCTTGGTGGTTAGTAAAACTAATTTGTATGCCATGATTAAGTGCAGCTCAATTACTTTAGAAAGCTTTCAGTAGATGTTTGTAAAACTGTTAATTATGCTATACTCTGAAATCAATCGGGATTTTGTTGTGCAGTTTCGTAGCGACAGCATCGCTGACAAACAGAAGTTTTAAAATTATCGTGATTGGTTTCAACATTAATTTTTGAATCTCGTAAGAATTTTTTCACCATGGACGATGGAATAGGAGGGCAAGCATATATAAATGCGTTCGGCACTTGGCTTCAGGCACTGAATTTAAAAGGCAAGTTTTACGCCCGACGTTTATACATACATTTGTTGAGTATTCTTTAAATTGGATTGAAACTGAAGAATAAACCAAAAAACTTGTCACCGGTTCTATACAAAATAAAAACTTGCATTTCAACTTCTGCCAATTTGATCTTAAAACTACGATTCGCCCATATTTTACATATTCTAGAAGGAATTCGAAGCATCCCTATCATGTTGTCCATTATAAACATAGTAAGTGAGAAAAAAATAATAACTCAGTACTCACTGCAGTGAGTGACAGAGCGCATTTTCTCGTCGACGAAAACTTGAGGTCACGGACAGACGGACGGACGGACATGACCAGCACAATAGTGCATTTTTTCCATAAATGAGAAAATGCGCTAATAAGACGCGTTTTCCGTCTCAAATTCACAAAAAAACGCACGTTTATTTAAGAACGAGGTGAAGGGATGCATTGGATGGCCTGCAGCATTGACAACAATAGGAGCCTTTATCGTCAGGAACGTATAAGTTTAAAGATGCCTCACAGTGCAGTCATGGAGCCGAGGAGGATCTTTTTGCTATGGAAGTTTTCTGGTGACATCGCCACGGAATCATAACTGACGAGATGACAAGACTGGATGAGTGACGCGCTCCATCACCTGAAGGCATGTAGCAAAGTGCCATCTGCTATAGCATTGTTGTCGAGTCCAAGCTCAGCACTTTTGTTATGAATTTAAGAAGGAGAAATGCTCCTGTAAAATATAGGATATTTTTTCCAATTACAAAGTATTGAGATAAAATTAATATTGCAACTTTAATATCCGCGGAAGGTGCAGAATCGCACCCAAAGAAATTTCTGCATTACCATTATTCAACCTATATTACGAATAAATGATGAAACAATGATATGTAATGAATACCCTAACACTACATTGGTGATGTTAAATTTGCACAACTAAGTGTGGTACTTGAAATAACAAAACAAAATCAGACAGAAGAACAATAGCAGACGTGAAAGCAAAGTGTTTCAGTAGGCAAGAGAAGTGTCGACTTTGCCGGCGGTAAACCAAACATTCGCGCTCTCTAATCTCCTACGCGACATCACCAATGAAAACAGCTACTCCGGATCCAATCATAGCCGCCCGTTGCCGGTATGAATTTCAAATGGGGCAAAATAAACAAACTCAGCGGTGGGAAGCCGCGAGAGCAGCCAAAGGACTATCTTTCAGCTGGTGCTGCTTTGTTTCTTAATGGAGCCATGATTGTCTGGACGCTGCTAAGGCGTGAAAGCTATTAGCTTGTTTGAATATCTACGAGAGGTCACAACACTGTATTCATGCTGGTTTTAACACCTGAGAGGTGTCAATACACCGTATGCGGGCTGATTGCGTCGCAGTCATAAGAGTTTTTTGCGTATCCTTTTCTGCGGAATGGCATAACAATGTTTTCTTCAATTTCAACATCGAGAAAACATTGTGAACACAATTTCTACTTACCACATGCGTTGGTCGACCTTACTGGTAATTAAAATACATGATAAACTGGACTGAAAATAGTGCCTCGTAGGATGCGTTAATGTGAGGTTTATTATTTTTTTTTTGAAATAAGGGCATAAGTTATATATTTTCTAAGTTAAATAAATCTAGGAGTGGGTTTATAATTTAAAAATTCAGAAACTGTACACCAGGATTACGAGCATTTAGACGTGAGATATGTGTTATTTTCTGAATGCACTTGTATTTGATCGGACGTCATATTCATAGTGAATCAGAATTCTAGTTTGTGTTGAATTTTTTGAATGAAATCAAAACTTCTTTCGCAATACAATAGCACACCATGACTTAACTTTCCTTGTGAAATTTTTGATTGTTATTGTAATAATTTTTATTATTTCTGCGCACAATCTCGTTGGCACCACGTGGGAAGAAAAACCGTGAATAATTTCTTTGACCAAGTTCGCATCACGGGCCCGAAAAAAACGTGAACGCTCTGGCGCTTATTTCATAAGTAAAACAAAAGCAAATTTCCAAATTGCGACAAACGCTCGCCTTCCTCGTATTGGTAAGCCTATCCTGGGGGTGCATGATGCGTGGTGCGAAGTGTTAGCACAGGGCGGGTCGGGATATAGGCTTCTGTTCAGCATATACACTGTACAGCGTGCCACGTTATTGTCCGGCATATCTAGTCGCATTTTCGTCTCACTTACACGCAGCGTACAAAAAATTGCCATCAGCTCGTGTTTGTACGTGGAAAATATTTGTAAGAGGGGAAAATGTAGTAAAACTTTCGCTGTATTTTTTTCTCTCTTAATTTTCGCTGTATTTTTTTTCTCTCTAGTAAAAAAATGCAACAGGTAAATAGCTGAATGTGAAATGTATACTGATGGTGTCAAAATAGATCATAGTCTGTACGCTTCTATCCAAAATGCTATGTAAAGTTACAAATGGCTAAAAATTCGTGAAAATTATTTGCATAACTTTTATTATCACTACATGCAGCTGTTTTGATGCATCTTGATTAAAATTTGGATCTTACAATTGAAACTTTTTTCGTTTTTCTAACAAGAAAGCTCATTTTATAAAGGCTGACAATTCAATTTCGAATGCAAAAATATAGTTTACGAGTTTAAATGTTAGCCTAGCTGGATTACAGCTATAGATAGACGAAGCTGATGCTGCAAATCTGTCACGCCGAGCAGTTTCGTCTGGCTGCCACTCGTTCAATTCTAAAAGCTGTAATTTACCTTCTTTTAATCAGGCCTCATCTCTAAAACCAACAAGCAAAGAAGAGGAGAATTGATCTCCCGCGCCAGACAAATGGTCGGCAGTCACTCCTGTAAATTGAAAAAGCTCAAGACTTGTGATTTGGGCGATGCCGTATTGTCGAGAGCCTTTGAGAGGCTCTGTCACTGCACCGTAATTATGGCCTCGGCTTGACTGCGACCTGAGAGTCTCCCATCTGTACGTCAAGCTTGACATCCTCGAGGCACGAGCTGCATGCAGCTTCTGTCGACTGACAACCTAGGCAAAACTAGCGCTTATGTTCATATACGCATCATTCAAGTCTATGAGCAGACTGCAAGTTGATGGACTTACAAAATAGTTATCTGTACGCCAAGCTTGCCATCCTCGAGGCACGAGCTCGAGCTGCAGCTTCTGGCGACTGACAAGCTAGGAACTATTAGCGCTTATGTTCATATACGCATCATTCAAGTCTATGGGCAGACTGCAACTCGATGGACTTACAAAAATAACAAAATAGTTATCTGTACGCTAAGCTTGACATCCTCGAGGCACGAGCTGCAGCTTCTGTCGGCTGACAACCTAGGCAATACTAGCGCTTATGTTCATATACGCATCATTCAAGTCTATGGGCAGACTGCAAGTTGATGGACTTGCAAAGTAGTTTGCATGTCCATCAATTTGTAATTAATAAAATTAATAAATCCTTTTTGTTGGAATGGTGAGTGTGGGAGGCCTTTGAAAATTAAAAAAAAAAAATTTGTAAGCTCTATGATGCCCATTTAGTGAAAATACTGAACCTATGGCGGGCCACTAGATTCTGCTAATTATGCCGCTGCATCACAAAAAAAACGTTTATCTGAGCTAGTCTGCCTTTCTGCTTGTGAAGTCTTGCAAATCACACTACATGCAAATTTGCTTATAACTATACTCTCTGGTGATATTCTGCATTTACTGAATGACAAGTTAAAGAAATCAAACATGCAGGTTTGTAGGTATCTTTTAAATCAAAATATATATTTACCACATACATACATACACTGGGAGAACGTTGGTAGCAGACATTCGCCCATTTGGTGCTTGTTGTGTCTCACTTCTTAAGTTAGGATATATATGAGGTTCCCCTATCCCATAACGCTAATAATATGAATATTTCAGTTTGACTAAAACACAAATAGTTATTAAGGTTTGAACAGTGAATAAAACGATAGTTTGATGAATAAATGTCATGTTCTTGAATGCACAAGATTGTTAACTGAATATATGTATATTAGTATGGGATATGTATCCAAGCGGAGATTTTTGAAATGAAAACAAGTACGAGTCTATTGATGAAGAATTATGCTGTTTACTGCTGTTTATTTCATATCATCATTGCCTAATAATAGGATTTTCAAATTAAAGAATTTAGTCCCTTTACACGAAGTCCCCAGTAGGCTTCATGCTGTAAAATGACGAGTTTATAAAATTTTGACTTTGTTGTATTTGTTAATTTGAAATATGTTGAATATTTGTTGTTGTTGAATATTTGTTAATTTTATTGGGTGAAGTTATTCGTTCCACATAGTTTACTGTTATAATGCAAATTCACTAATTTTCCTATACAATCTCGAAAAAAAATATATTGAGAAAAATAATAGGTCTAACAGAGAAAAACTCGCAGCAAATAGAGACAAGCATAGAGAGGAAGATTGAGAGAATAGAGGAAACAAGTGCGACCGAGTTCCTTTAGTAACTCATTTGTGATTCCCGCGCACCGAGAACTCGAGCAACTCCAGCGATCACGGCATCAAAGTTAGGCAGTCGCAAAGGAGAGTTGATCGTGTCAAGAGTTCATAAGGCGAACCATTACAGATCTTTATATCCACTTTTATTACATTCTTACCGTTCCTGATCCAGCGCAAGCTTGAGCCTCCATACAAACGGCTTGCTTAGCAAAGTAAGACGTCGTAGGGCGTCCGCATTCCGCCGGCCCGAGCTTTAGGGCGATGAAGATTGAAGGCGGGAGCGAGCGCTCCGGCGCATCTTTGAATAGTATTCGCTTTTCTGATCCACACGCTCACATTTTATGCGAATATTCGATCGATAGCTTATATGCTTGAGAATTCTCTGATGTATGGAAGACAGATCGGATTTGAACTACAATGTGAAATGCCTTGTGATAATCCTAAAATTATTACAATGAGTGTAGAATCAATTAAAATAAATTAAGTGAATAAAAAATAACAACATGAACGTATGAGGAAGTCTGAAATAGAAGTGAAAGTTCATTGATGCATCGCTGGCATCACTTCAACTTATTCATTATTCGCTGAGAAAAGGACGCATAGAAGTTCACATGTACGAAGAAATATGTAACGAGAAGACTGCAAATTTATTTAGGCACGGCGGTTGTTCGATTTATTAGGCGGCAATGACGGAGCGTGAGGCCAGCGTGGCAATATCTGCCAGGAACTGTCCTATGATATTTCCGTCAAAGGCTCGAATAACTCGCAGGCGCCGTAATTCACGCAGCGATCGAGTAGACTTCGGCCGCAAAATGCCTTCTGCAAACCAACCCGAATTTAACAGGATGAGAGTGAACGCCGCTTGAGGAGCACTGCGCGACTGATGCGAGTAGACAGCAAAGAGGAGAGAAGTGTCCAGTGGATGTACTTTTTCTAAAATCCAGCATCAAGTAATTTTCCAAAAGCCCATATGACATGAATAATTTCGTTTGCATTTTCAAAAACCATCTAGTTTGTCATGAAAAATTATCAGGAAACTGTAGTATCTGCTACCTAAACGTAATGCGCGGTATTTTGACAATTTTACATACAGTAAGTGTCGCTCACAGCATCTACGTGTATTTATTAATCAATTTATTATTGAATGCCTATTCCGGAAGCTTGGCACGCTGGGACATCAAAAGTTATTCACAACGCGGCAAGAAGGAAACCCCTCGGCGGCAAAAGTAAGTTGGTGTGTCGCCGGCCGTAAAGCTGCCACGCAAGGGACCATACCAATGCCTTCGATAGGAGCGGCGGTCCCTCGTAAACTGCCGCCAATCACCTCCACAATACACATTTTAAAACGGTTTGATTGAGCGAGACAAGTTTATGGGCGAGTGCGAGTAAGGGAAGCTTTGTGAGTTCCTTCCTCATTTGCCGGTCAACTAAAATGCTGACTTCGGAACTCCTTGCGCCTCGAGATGCGGTCTCAGCAATTTTTGGATGCCTCTTGGCCTGTTTTATGTGGACAATAACAGGCGTTGGGCATGGCTTTACGACGTCATGATACGAGGTGACCGCTTCCCAGAAATTACTTAGGCTTTTTATTCGTATTTTATTTCTATTGAAGGTTGCTGGACTGAATATGGATGACTAGGCCTTGACGACAGCCTCGGCATCGATGCTGAGGTTCTGATCGAGTTCCTGGTAGAGTTGCGAACATTTGAATTTCAATGATGGAAGTGAGGTCAGTTCAACTTTTCGAAGTGGACAGCTTGAGAATTCACAATTTGGTGAAGTTTTGTACCAGGATCGTGTCATATAGGTTATTCGTATCCATGTTTAACCTTTGTTTTACTTATCTAGGATTTATATGGTTGAATCAGAATACTTTAATCATATTAAAATCAGAACACTTTAATCAGATTAAAATCATAATACTTTAATCAGATTAAAATCAGAACACTTTAATCAGATTAAAATCAGAATACTTTTATCAGATTAAAATCGGAACACTTTAATCAGATTAAAATCATAATATTTTAATCAGATTAAAATCAGAATACTTTACTCAGGTTAAATACAAGTTACTTTTCGGGCAGAAATTCAACGCCTTATCCAAAACCAAAACGTTTAACGCATCAGTGGTAATGAATTTGAATTAAAATAGGGGAATTATAGCGGAGTTAGCGTCATTGCTTGCGGGAGTTGCGCTTATGGAAGTTTGGTGTTGCGTGCGGGCGGCCGCGTGGCGCGAGTGTGCAACGTAAACACGGCGACACGCAACACGTGCAACTGTTGATACGTGCCGAGCACGATACACGTGCATCTGTTGATACGTGCCGAGCACGATACACGTGCAACTGTTGATACGTGCCGATACACGTGCATCTGTTGATACGTGCCGAGCACGATACACGTGCCTCTGTTGATACGTGCCGAGCACGATACACGTGCAACTGTTGATACGTGCCGAGCACGATACACGTGCATCTGTTGATACGTGCCGAGCACGATACACGTGCCTCTGTTGATACGTGCCGAGCACGATACACGTGCGTCTGTTGATGTTGTTTACTGTCGTCACCGCGTTCGTTGAACGAATAATCTAACTCAAAGGTCCTCCTTAGGTTCAGCATAAAATGGTTTGATCGACATCTGTATCTCTACTTAATCGTTGTTATTCATGACTTCTGTAGTGCCGGAGCACCAGAAATATCGAAAGAATCATTAAAGGCAGGTTCCTTTGTGAATAAATTACTTAAAATGTTTTTAAGACTTTAACATGGATAAACATAATGCTACATAGATGCTATAAAGACAAAATAAATTTTCGGAAACGTGTCCTTAAAAAAGTGAAATTATTATGGAAACTTTTATTCATTCATAACAGCATCACGAGAGCTGGAGCTGTTACGTACCTAAATATGGAAGCGCTCTGTCTGGGCCCAACCGGCATCGTCTATGCATTACCGGAAGTAATAGATCCACGATCTTATCTCAATACAGTAATTACTTTGAAAACTCAATTATATTTACCCAGCCTGTGATTGACTGTGAATATATAAGAAGCACGCGCTGCCATGCATGACAACATTGTGTGTACGTGGCCAATTACCTTAGTAAAGCTGTAATGGGCAACTAGTCATCTTAGTTGTTGGCGTAATCGGCCACCAGAGGGCGGTCGTGTCGCGTGCGCACGACAGATTCGAGTTTGCATGTTAGAAGAATGATAAGCTGAAGCGATAGAAGACTGAGAGAACCTCTCTTCTATCAAGATGAAAAACGACGTTAAAAGAACCTTCGGATAATGTGTAAACTACATATTGAAGGGTTAATCCTACAAACGTTACCTCTGAGTAGATAAAGATTATATTTATAAGCCTTGAATCACTATGACATCCGTGGCGTTTTGTGTCGCGTTTTCTCCCAAAATATATATTAAGTGGCATCGTTTAATTGGTATCACAGGTCTCTAGAATAATTATGGATGATCGTGATGCATAGCTAAGATTGGTGACAAGACATGACTTATATATGTACGTGAAATATTCATATAATTGTATTGCTAATTTCATATTATTGAATCGCAAACCAATTGATCGAAAGTGGAAATGAAATAAAGAATTAAAATAAAGTAAATAAAGGCTGATGTTTTTTCTACAGCCGCCTATTAATTTCCGTTTACCACTTGGAAAAAAGATAATCAGAAAGTCTTCATACGTTTAAGATTCTGTTACAATAGTTAAAAAATTATTAAATTGAATGTAAAAATTCTTCCTAATTGAGTCTAAGTAGAGATGACCTCTTTTTCAAATTTGAAACATTAAAAAATGCTTGACTCCGAAAAGATATGAATTTTAACGGATTCTTCTTTGCTTTTAAATATCTAATTAAAAAATTATTTGCAACTCGATTACGAAAATTTAATTTTGCTGGCGACCATGCAATGAAGTGGCTAACAGAAAATTACCCAGAATTACTGCAACTATTTTATCATTATTATTATTATTACTGCAACAAAAACCCCAAACCATTGAGGACGATGAGTAAAACTGAACTGCCTCCTAATTGCGCCTTTATGTTGGAGCTTAATCGATTGGCACGTTGTCGGGAGTTAATACAAGAGTCTCGTATCTTCCTGATAGACTGATAATGAGATGCATCCAGTCTTAATGCGCAGCTTCAATAATTAGTTATTGGGTTAGCACTAATTATGAGGCCTTTCTTCCCACTTCAGTAATTGAAGTAAGTTAATTGACGTAATAATTGAAGTAAGTTAAGCTACGTCCATAAAGTCTCATGTAGATATTTTGTGAACAAGAGTGTGTGATGATTGCTATATGGGATACGATTTACAGCTGAAAAAATAATGATAATTTTACAGAAATCAAATACTAGCATATGAACTGAACAAAATGCAAAGATACTCAGCTGATCAGAAAGTCGTATTATATGAAAACGATAAGAAAAAGATGAATTTTGTTTAAGGTAACAGCCATTTTTAGGTAATCAAATATTCAAAGATTGCGGCACTAAGATAATTAACTAATTATACATTTTAGGGACTTAAACCTGTTCAAACAAAGTATGTTATTGGAGTCAATAATTATGTTACGTGTTCGTTCACCTAACTAGATCAGTGTACGAGAGATTTTTATTTAGAAACTTTCAGACGGATGAAAAAGTAAAGATTTTCTTTGTTATATAAATTGTGTGTCCGCTTCATGCGGTAGCCTCACAATAGTTATATCTAAAAGGGATAAAAATGCAAATCATAATCCGCAAAGAACAGGTTCCCTCTTAATATCATGGCCTTCCTTTTCGGCCATCGCAGAGTCGAGCTCTCCATATCTTGTTAAAATGGAAATATACTCCCGCTGCACATATTGCACCTTGCCAATTTGCGATAGGATCTACCAAATTACTCTTCCGCTTCCTATTACGCACGCGGATCTGGTTGTTCCGCCTCAACTTTCTGCCGCGCCTTTTCTTTTGAAGCAATTTTGTACATGCGTTTCATCTGCAGGTCTAACACGACGTAATGTGAGTGCACGTCACTGCTTACTATTGTTTACCAGGCAGCAATGCTCCATTTCTGTAAGAAAAGCGCTACCAAGGCCTAAACCTAAGTCTCTTCTTGACAAGCACGCAAAACACAAACTTACAGTCCGCGTGCGGACGGTCGGAATTCTGGTCGGTGAGAACTGGGCTGTAGAGATGCGGTCTTTCTTCAGCCGCCGCAGCCTAGCTTCCATGCAGACTATACTTCTTTCTCTCCCGGAGCAACGAAAAGCAACAGAGCAAAAAGAGTTCTGGTATCAAAGGGCGATTCCCATGCTAAGATATTACGGCTGCAAACAGTATGAGACTGTTCTATTGTGCGAGTTTCGAACGCCTATCTTGTAACGCAGCGGCTCTAGACACTCATCTCACTGAATGCACCAAAATCCGTGGCTTTCCGCCTAAACCCACAGCAAAACTTGTTCCTCTAGACTTGCCCAGGAAACTTTGCAGTCTTTGGTTACATTCCCAAGTAAGCTGGAATATTGAACAAACTATCGGATTCACATAAGAGTCTCATCGAAGCAGAGCCCTGTCGTACAGAATGGATTTGTAAAGCGAGTTCTTTTTGCAAGAAAATGCTTCTCAAATTGCTGAAGCCTAAAGGCATACTCTGCTTGTGTCCGCAGCCTCATTTGATTTGTAATTGCATTATTGAACATATGCACAAAAAAGCGTAAAATTGTGATTAATCTCATTTACGCGTGGCTTCATGTTGATTTGGCCGAAAATTTGCAACTTAAAATAATACAGACACGCACGTCTGGCTCTTACACGTAAATGTTCCTAATAACAATTTATCCCTTCAAACGTTATACACTTATGGTGCTCCCATAATTTTCCTTCATACAGATTCATTAACGCCTTTGCTGATATAGATACTTCGCCCAGCAGCGAATAATTGACAAAACTCCAGCATTTCTGCAACGAACTGAACAACAAAGAGCATCTGCCGGCCTAATGGCGGGCGCACGGTCTCGTGTGGACCTATTAAAAAAGTAAACTTCTCTTAATTCACTCACTATTGACCAGCAGAACTCGCTCCATTTTTGAGTAATGGCCTCAACCAACACTACTAATGAAGAAATTCACGAGTGTAACAACCCACAGGAAATTGCAAAGGGAGGACAGGGGAGCGTTCACATCGAGCGGGAAGAAAGGGTAGCTTGACGAACAGTGTTGCGTTAGTCGTTTCTATGGCCAGATGACATGAAACGTACGCCTTCACAACGCCTACCCATTAAGAAATGATGCGGTAGATCGTTCTGCGTCACCATAATAGGCGGCGACTTCATTATTATCGTTATCGTCACACGACCCGCAGCCTGGTGGCTGTTAGGATTGAAAGATAACAAATGTTTCATATATATTAAACAATATTTTATCAAATAAAAAAAGCAGAATATTACAGGGTTTGCCAGCTGACACGGGATGGAACCGCAGTTTCATTAAGCATCGTTTAGGACTTGATGTTCAATTGGGCGACTCTCATAACATTCTATAATTCAAAACGTTAGTAAAAAACTTTTATAAACAACAAAATTACCGAACATTGTTTTATAAATTACAGGTGGTGTTTTTAATACGAAACAAGGGATTTTTTAATACAAAATGACGAAGGTATTGAACTTACAGTTGTTTGGATGTGCACGTGTACGCGATGCTCAAAGCAATAGTCATCAATCATCTTCAAGCGTACAGGGAGCTATAAGGTACAAGGCAGTTTAGTACATATTCCTTAACGGATATAGGCGTCCTAAATCAGGAATTCATCGTAACGAATGCAAGTCCTTTAATTACCATTGAAATTTGATGAGAAATTAAAAGTGCTGCCAGTTGAGAGTCCTGGCCGTAATTGAAACGTGCTCGTAAAGGTGCTAGAGGTCTCCTCAAAGTCAGTCACGTGGTGCAGGGTATTGAGCATAATAGCTCGTTACTCAGTAGTTCGGTCGTAAATAAGTGCACATTAGTAGCAATAACTTAGTCTGGCCAAGAGTGATGAGCTAACTTAACGATTGCATGTGGAACGCTGGACAGCAGTAGCAGCAGTAAGGTAGCTAATTGAAGAGCTGTTCGTGTCGCATTGTCGGCACAGAGAATTGCTTTAGTCTACCCACTCAATCCTATAAGTATTCATTTTAACGATCTTTTAATTATCATTTCCAGATAAAAATGGGATAAATCATTTCCAGATATCCCATTTTTCGAGGATCCATTATTATTCACAAAGATCTATTACTATTTCTTAGTATCATTAATAAATAAAAGGCTTCAGGAGGTAGAAGTAATAGTTATTTTATTACTTACCACTAATTAGTGAAAGGCTTCATCAGTATACGTGCAGGGCATAAGCAAACCACGTATTGGTATGCTCTAATTAAACCTCACGTTATTTTAATACAGTAAATTATTTTTTGCGGGTCGAAGCATGTGTTACCGTGAAACTTTAAACGGGATGATTCACGGAAACTTCCTGATTTGAAAGCTCAATAAATAAAGAAATTAGTAAACATATCATTACAATATAAATTAGATGGACTTTCAGTTTTTATGATGACATCGGACGAATGGCGGCCCCCATTGTCAATGCATTCAGTTAGTCGATTTTTGAAGTTCCGATCAACTCGCTGAAGAATATTGACGGGTATGTTGGCGATGGTTTGGCGAATGTTGTTCTTCAAATAATGTTAGGGTCCTTGGACAGTCATTGTAAACAATTGATTCAAGGTAGCCCCATAAAAATATATCACACGGAGCCAAATCGGGGGATCGAGCCGGCTGAAGAAGGTCACCTCTCAAGGAGACGAGGCGCTCTGCAAAATGTTGTCTCACGGACACAACTCTGCAAAACGGTCATTAGAAAAGCACGCCTCGCCAGTAAACGCACGCTGCTCACTTGTCCGATGCATAATGACAACTGATGCATAATGACAACTGACTAGTTGGACCCAAAACTTCATGACCTTAACTTTGATATGAAATACTCTCACTGCCATTTTCCTACAACATCTGGCTGCCTGGCGCGAAATACAAAACGGAAAGCTTCCGTGAATCACCTGTATAGATAGATACGCTTGATTCGGCCTATATTTAAATGGTTAATATTAATGTCACTAGCTTGCTTGAATCACATTTCCTTAAATTCCTAGTAAATGATTAGTTTTATGAGTGCCAGCATTTTAGCTTCACACATACGTATTTCAGCGACATATTTGCCTTTTCCTATCGCCAGGCCTCTTGTAAGCAAGAAAACTTCCGATGTAAATCAATGCGGGTGCACTTGTTACAAGATCTGCCGCGATCGGAAACTAAACTTGCCTGTCAAAAGCCAATAATTCTGATCTGGGGCTTGCTAAACGTAGCTCATCTACGTCAATGCAGTTAAACTTTTGACATTTCAGCAGTCATTGTTGCAACTATTATCTTAAATTATCTCATATTACTTATGTATCACATTATGTTGTTCAGACTGTTTTCACAAATAAAGATAAACAGTTTAGGCCACATTTTGATCAGCAGCAATATCAATACGTCTCCTCGTTTGTACAGACTAATTCTATACGAGCTCAGGACTTACCAGCTACGTCGCAATAAGATCCATAATATAGACAGAAAAATATAAATTGAATTCAAATTTTGCACGTACAAAAGTTGGATGCATAAACGCTCGACCGAAGTTCTGGAACTGCATGCGATACTACGAACAATATGAATAAAACTAAACAAAATTCAGACGCACATATTGTAGTACGCTACATCATGCGCGTATGTACACGTGCACGGTACTCTGAAGTACCTGAAAATCTAACGTGACTCATACAACATCTTCACACTCGGAATAACATTACTTTTAAACATTACTTTCAAACTTTCAACATTCGATTACATCATGCGTACACTTGTACCCAGGAGCGTTACGCATTGTTCTTCTTGTACAAATAAAAGTAGCCGATATGCATATATGGTGCACAAAAGCGAACACACGGAATAATCTTAATGTTGGGTCGTATTATCTAAATTCAATGACACACTGGCTGCGTGTAGCACTGACATGTCCTTTTTATGGGCCAGGCCCCATACTTTCAAAATTCGCTAAGTGAACGTAAGTACTTACGCTCTATTTTCTTGTCTGTGATTGGTGGATTTTGCTTGAACGGCCGTCAATGATTGGCTGATGAACTTACGATCTATCAACTTTTCTTGAAAGTATTGGCCCAGAACTGGATCAGGATGACCCATATGAGGGCAAAAGTACATCGCTATTTGGACAAAGTCTTATTAAGTTCTGTGAGCGCACGCAGCGCGATGACGCCGGCGCAGGCCATCTGCCCTAATGTTTTGCGGCCGAGTTGTGGCAACTTCAGCAATGAGCCTAATGACCTTATTTTGCTGCCAGAATAGCTCTATCCTGGAATAGCTTTGTTCTATAATAGCTCTGTCTTGGCACAGATTTATTCTGAAACAGTTTTATACAGGATGGTTTTGTCCTGGAATAGCGTTATCCTGCAATTGGTTTGTACAAGAATTGCTCTTCGGGAGAATAGCTCTATCCTGGAATAGCTTTGTTCTATAATAGCTCTGTCTTGGCATAGATTTATTCTGAAACAGCTTTATACGGGATGGTTTTGTCCTAGACTAGCGTTATCCTGCAATTGGTTTGTCCGAGAATTGCTCTTCGGGAATAGCTCTGTTCGGGAATGGATTTATCCTAGAATATCTTCAACACGACATAGCTTTCGGCTAAGTACTTACTACTATTATTATTAACTACAATTACTATTTTATTCTATTAACCATTTACTTTACCACATTTAACGTTATAAGGACGTATTATTCATCGGCGTATTTTCTGTGGCCGCTTAAAGGCCGAATGTTTTGGCCGAGCGAAGGCCACGTCAAAGGTGATGCTGTCATATACATATAGGCTAAGAGGGTGAGGGTATATGGTCGTTTCTTGGAAGTGCAAAACGGCTCATTGTTTCATAATTTATTGGCCTCTGTTGAAGTATATTTGGATGCAGAACATTTGAAATTAGATCATTAAGTTTACTAATTTTATGACTTAGTCTAGAATCTAGATAAAATATTCAGTTCTAATCTAATCATGCTAAGAAAACGAACGAATCTTTACTTTCAAAATGTGGAATTCATTTTTCACATTGGGAAATTCATATATTCAATATAAACCGTTAGCTTATAAATGGCTTTTATTGAATATTGGGTTATCTAGGGATTTTCCCTACAGCTACTTCCTTTGCCAAGAAAACCCAATCTAATTGTTTAACTTTTAATCGTCATTATCCTGCGATTCTGCTATTCATTTATTAGATGCGTTTTACCTTAATAGAATTGACCTCGTAATATTTTTACTTGACCCCGGGAATTATTACAGATTTGTGTTGCGTTCAACTAACTTTTAATCCGTATTTTACTAACTTTCTTTTCAGTGTAAAATCCACGTCTTGCTAACCCGAATGTACTCACGTTTTGTTGTTTAATTGTGATCAATTGTTTTACTCGTTCAATAAACGTATAACGATAATATTTTGATCTTGCATTATTTTTATTTTATCCTTTTCTTATTCACTCTTTACTTGCTCGGCTGGCGCTGCAGGTCGGCTGGTGCTACAGGTCGGCTGGTGCTACAGGTCGGCTGGTGCTGCAGGTCGGCTGGTGCTGCAGGTCGGCTGGTGCTGCAGGTCGGCTGGTGCTGCAGGTCGGCTGGTGCTGCAGGTCGGCTGGTGCTGCAGGTCGGCTGGTGCTGCAGGTCGGCTGGTGCTGCAGGTCGGCTGGTGCTGCAGGTCGGCTGGTGCTGCAGGTCGGCTGGTGCTGCAGGTCGGCTGGTGCTGCAGGTCGGCTGGTGCTGCAGGTCGGCTGGTGCTGCAGGTCGGCTGGTGCTGCAGGTCGGCTGGTGCTGCAGGTCGGCTGGTGCTGCAGGTCGGCTGGTGCTGCAGGTCGGCTGGTGCTGCAGGTCGGCTGGTGCTGCAGGTCGGCTGGTGCTGCAGGTCGGCTGGTGCTGCAGGTCGGCTGGTGCTGCAGGTCGGCTGGTGCTGCAGGTCGGCTGGTGCTGCAGGTCGGCTGGTGCTGCAGGTCGGCTGGTGCTGCAGGTCGGCTGGTGCTGCAGGTCGGCTGGTGCTGCAGGTCGGCTGGTGCTGCAGGTCGGCTGGTGCTGCAGGTCGGCTGGTGCTGCAGGTCNTTGCGTGGCAGTAAACAAACTTGCGTGGCAGTAAACAAACTTGCGTGGCAGTCAACAAACTTGCGTGGCAGTAAACAAACTTGCGTGGCAGTCAACAAACTTGCGTGGCAGTAAACAAACTTGCGTGGCAGTAAACAAACTTGCGTGGCAGTAAACAAACTTGCGTGGCAGTAAACAAACTTGCGTGGCAGTAAACAAACGTGCGTGGCAGTAAACAAACTTGCGTGGCAGTAAACAAACTTGCGTGGCAGTAAACAAACTTGCGTGGCAGTAAACAAACTTGCGTGGTAGTAAACAAACTTGCGTGGCAGTAAACAAACTTGCGCGGCAGTAAACAAACTTGTGTGGCAGTAAACAAACTTGTGTGGCAGTAAACAAACTTGTGTGGCAGTAAACAAACTTGTGTGGCAGTAAACAAACTTGCGTGGCAGTAAACGTGGCGCGGCAGTAAACAAACGTGGCGTGGCAGTAAACGCAGCGTGCGTGGCAGTAAACAAACTTGCGTAGCAGTAAACAAACTTGCGTGGTAGTAAACAAAATTGCGGGGCAGTAAATATATTAATTGGACAGTATGAAAGTTTTTTTTATCAAATATTGTAATACTGTAAAATGTTACGCTAAACTCAACCTTTTCAGAATTTCGGCTGTGAATTTAATTAAAAAATCCCCTTTAGTCAAGAATATTTGGAAATAAATCATATCAACTCTAAATTCTAATATTAGCATACGACCAAATTAAGCATAAATTTAAAACTAATCTGTCTTTTTTTAGTAAGAAATAACTTTTTCACTTTTAATTTTGGTAGTGGAAAGAAAGAACGACCAACAATTGGACCTATGAAATAAAATAGCTGTCACTTCCAGCATTAAGAATATAGTTCATTAATTGTTATTATTTACCATGAGTAGTTTGCTTAGGTTTATGTTTATTATATGGCAAAAGTAGTGCACCAATCTGTATCTTATTAAAACTTTTATGAAAAAGACTAGAAAAACGAAATAAAGAAAATTAAAAATGCAAAGTAATTTGAACTACGAGTTATTTCTCTTATTAAGTATTATTTTATGGTCACAAAACGACGACATTTTGCAGGATCAGCTCAAGAAAAGAAAGCTTTGGCAATAACTTGAAGATACCCAAGAGCGCCATCTTTTCTGGCATTGCAATACTATTGGCATAGCCGAATGCCATTGGCATAGCCGAATGCCAGAAGCACGACGAGCTCTTCTTCAGTAGAATCCGACACTAAATCAATACATAAAGCTCGTCTTTAGATACCTTTATCTCCTTAATTTGACCAGAATGAACTATTTAAAAATTGTCATCATGTGTAATAAGTTTAAATTATTGATTTTACGCTATTAATTGTTGTAAAGCGACCATGCAGAGCTCAATAGGACATTTGAAATAGAGTTGGAACGCAGTCG
Source organism: Hyalella azteca (assembly GCF_000764305.2). Lineage (NCBI taxonomy): Eukaryota > Metazoa > Arthropoda > Malacostraca > Amphipoda > Hyalellidae > Hyalella > Hyalella azteca. The sequence goes on along the minus strand of NW_025936295.1, from coordinate 759,199 downwards.
CTATTGGTGAACGGCAGTAACCGACCAGGGAGAGAGCCGAGAGGAATGATGATGTCACTGCTAGATCTCCCTCCTTCCCACTCTCCCACTCTCCCACTCACCCTCCTTCCCACTCTCACACTCACCCTCTTTCCCACTCTCACTCCTCTTCCTCTTACTCGCCATCCTCTTTCTCTCTATAGCGAGCGCTTGCTCTCTCTCTTTCTTTGTAATCTTTCTTCCCGCGCTCAAAGCTTGTTCTTTCTCTCAGCTTCGCTTATTTTTGGTGGATAGTAGAATTTTTTTAATACAGGCGAAGATATTCGAATAGATTGTGCTTTTTTTTGTCCCCTCAATTTTACTTGCTCTGATGGAAATTTGTTTTCGTACAAAGTGTAATATAAAAAATAAAAAAAACTACAGACAAAGGAGTTCCAAAGGATTTCAAGTGTAATTGGAAAAAAATAACAATTGCACTTTCGGTTGTAAATTCATGAAAGTCTCATCCTACCTAAGACTAATTTTTTCCAAGATTATATTATATTCGATAAAGATATCGCATGAGCGTGCTGAGAAATTTTGAAGGAGATAACACAGAGCGGTTTAAGTATTTGTCTATATTTACCATGAATTTTTTATATGCTGTGTGATACACTTGTATATCACACGGCAATCCTTTTTCTATTTTGAGTTCCATCGTAATTAATGCTCATGAAACTCATTGAATATCTATTCCACCCATACAGGCATTATTGCAGTTTTAGTAGATAGTTTTATTAGATAATGTAATTAATCATGAAATCTTTATAAGCAAATGGACAATGAAAGTCTCCAGCTCTATGACCTGCGGGCAACTATGGCATCGCAAAATAATTAGTAACAGTAATTAATAAATTATGCGCTATAAATAATTAATAATTGGCAGCCTTAACTTGAGCCCAACACAAGCATTAATTGTAACACATTCGAATAATATAACTAATAATTATAACGCCTTTTAATAATGCATATAAAGTCTTCTTTATATACCAACGACTTAATGATGTTAAATATAATGATGATTGCTGCCCTGTAGCGTCTTGCGTGTTCACGTACATTATTACAGTCAGCATTCAGGTTGAAATTATCAGATTTTAATGAATAATTTTACACAACAACTAATTGTGGGCAAAAAAATTTCAAACATTTTGTACCTAACAAAAGCTCCTATTACTCAAGATACGGAGAAAATTTTAAAACCGAACTACGAAAACTTGATAAACTAATTTTAATTAACATAAAAATGGTTACTTGATTACTTTTTAATTTAATTGTCTAGAGATGGGATAATTTTAATATCTCTTATTTTATTTTAATCCCCCTTAATTTGGTTAAAAATTATCAAATGACAGATTCTTTTGCATCCCAGTGAGGTTATTTAAATTAGAAATAAATTAACAAAAACTGCGTGTTGATTGTAATTTTTTCATCAAGAAGTAAAAATGAAGCATAAAATTTATTATGCCATGCATACTTTGGGATCCTGCGTGAAAACATTTTTATAATCTTTTCAGAGGAGATGAAAAACAAACAATAAATTGTGATATGATAACCAGAAATTGAGTGCAGCGTCACAGCGGAGCACTCACTCCTATGCCGGTTACGTTAATAGTAAGTGTTCGAAGGAAAGTTATGGATTAATAGCAAATATAGTAAGTGTTTAAAGGAATGTTATGGATTAATAGCAAATTACTGTGAAATTTCCTATCAGCTGTACCCTAAAGTTCATTTATTGCTAAAAAATATCCGTTGTTATATTATAATATGTACCCTTCCTTTCGTTGACTTGTGATGTTGTTTGTGACAGGCGTTGAAATCAAACGTTATTTACCACAAAAATATTTCTACCTGCTGAATTAATTTACTTACAATTGATAATTAATCACAACACTACCAGTTGATATCATTAATATCATTCATAAAGTTTATCACTAACATATCACTACACCGAAGATCGGTCCGGTCGTCCATTTTTCATCGGCTCGCTCTACAAGTGCCAGGGCCCGCCTTCATTCGGACTGCCACAATCACAGACGTCGAGTGCTATTTGCTCCTAGTATTGCATTGGCTGAGCCCCCCCTGTTACCCTCCTTCTACCTCCCCTCTACACGTAACCCCTCATCCATCCCCCCCCTCCTACAGTAAGGGGGCAGAGGGGTCCGTGTTACTCCGCCTCCGCAGTCACAAATGTCATCGAACTTCTACGACTGCCGGGGGTTGCAGTCTCGACCAATTGCTGGATCTTCGTCTTACGTATATATTTTCAATAACATTTACAAATAATCTTAAACAAATGAAATATAAAGAGAGTTTCAGTGCCCTCATTTATAAGATATTAAGATATTAGACTATACCATAAGGATTTAATAAGAAATAAACTTAAATGAATTGTACGGAAGCGAGCAAGACTCGCGTGGAGATGTCGACGCGTCGATGATCCTTTGAGGATTAGGTGCTGCATAAGAATTTAATTAGTTTTTATTGCAAATAAATATAATAAGTGCTCTAACAATTGATAAGGTAAGTTAAACAATACTAAATTCATTAAAATTATCATGATAAGTGCTAATTTATATAGTCTACATAAATTAAAAGTTCTCATTAGGAGGAATTTTATCACAATTATTGCTGGATCAGTAGAATTAAAGTATCGGAAAATGAACATAAAATTATCGGCAAAGTTTTTTTTGCCGAGATGATGAGTTCGTCTGGCGATTTTGTCATAAATTTGGTGGCCTTCATAATTACAATAATTTAAAGGCATTTATTGAGGTATTATATATATATTAGGGCATTCGTAGGGAAAAAAGTGACCGCTGCCTGGTGGTGCAGAACCGAAATAATTCTAACAAGAACATTGTAATAAATGCAATTGGAATGAGAATAATTATTCAATACAATAATAGCCTCGAAGAGCATTTTAAGATAGGCAAAATTGTTAAAATATATTCGAAAATGCTGCACAAATAGCAGTAATCTTACGTCTAGCTGGTGAACGCAACTAAACAGAAGCAGGAGCTATCCAGCGCAGTACGCAAAGCAATATTACACAATAATAAATACAAAGCAGCAGCAGTCAGTGACACAGTGCAGAAATAAGTGCTGTGTTTTGTCAGCTTTAGTGGCGCGAACCAGCAGCGGCAGCAGCAGCAGCAGCAGCAGCAGCAGCAGCAGCAGCAGCAGCGGCAGCAGCAGCAGCAGCAGCAGCATCTGTGCTACCATGGCGACCACGCGAGCCGGAGGAGTGGGGGCTGGGGGGGGGGCGGTGAGGAATGGAGGAATGGCACGGCAGAGTGGCGTGGAGAAGTGGCGCATATGAATTGTGCAGAGGAATGGATTAAATGTAGGAGTGGTGTACGTGGACTCGTGGAGGAGTGCATGAAGGAGTGGTGCGGGGAAAATTGTGTGATCGTGTTCAATTCTAATCCTCAACTTCTCGTCATCCCTCGAAAATTTTGAAGTAATGATTCTTTCCAACGTGACGTTTTTCACGGGAAACTGTGTTTTAGTTCTTTTCTACGACGTTACGTTATCCACTGGAAATTGTATGGCTGTTCTATTCCTCTGCGCGACGATATCCACTGGAAATTGTACGTTTCTCCTACTCCTCAGCGCGACGATAACCACTGGAAATTGCACGTTTCTCCTACTCTTCAACGCGACGATATCCACTGGAAATCGCTGCTGCAAGAGCAGTGATCTCCAGCTCTCATGCCGGGCGCTATAGGCTGGCAGTGGCAAATGCAAGGCCTCGATTCAATTTATCTCTTTGATAGTCGCTGAGAGCAAAATGGTGCCTGCGCCCCGGCTATCCGTCTCACTGGATTCTACCCTCGGCTGCAGTACGGCCAAGATTCTACTCTCACTGGATTCTACCTTTGGCTGCAGTACGACCAGGATTCTACCCTCACTGGATTCTACCCTCGGCTGCAGTACAGCCAGGATTCTACCCTCACTGGATTCTACCCTCGGCTGAAGTACGGCCAGGATTCTACCCTCACTGGATTCTACCCTCGGCTTCTGGATCACTGGATTCTATTGGATCACTGGATTTCTATCCGTCTCACTGGATTCTACCCTCGACTGCAGTACGGCCAGGATTCTACCCTCACTGGATTCTACCTTCGGCTGCAGTACGGCCAGGATTCTACCCTCACTGGATTCTACCCTCGGTTGCAGTACGCGAAGAGCAGCACGCCAGCGCTGCGACCCTTATGTCTTGTAGTCTTTGTTGTGTCGTCTTGCTTCTGATCATGTCTTCAGAGTTGCCCATGCAGTTTCTCATGGTAAAGTTACCCGTGTCTTTTCTCAGGAAATTTCAGATAAATAGGGGGAAATTTTGGACAGCTATACTTTTCCATAGCTAAAACTATTCTTTACCTATGTTTGACACTGTTTCACTTAATCTTGGTCGCTCTCTCTCTATCTTGGCCACTCTTTCTTTCTTACTCTACATCTTTCTTAGTCTCTCTCTTCTTGGCCTCTCTCTCTATCTTTGCCTCCCTCTTTATCTTGGTCTTTCTATCTTAGCCCATTTATCTACTTCCTCATCTCCACATTCATAGAGAAATACTCCACACTCATCTCCACATTTATTACCGGGAAAATTTCCAATGAAATCCTATTCAAAAAGACCTCCAAGAATTTCTTCATATTTTTCTGAACTGCTCTTTATTATCTTTCTGCTCTTTCCTCTTTTCGCTCTCCACAAGCCTCCCGCTCCTCTTTTCCCTCTCCACACACTTCCCTCTCTCTCACCCTCTCCACACACCTCCCTCTCTCTCACCCTCTCCACACACCCCCCTCTCTTTTACCCTCTCTCTCGGTGGCAGTTGGTCGCAATAGACCAATGGCAAGGTTGGCAACACAAGTATCGGCTCTATATGGATCCACGGCGATCCAGAATGGAAAGCTGCGCCAACTTTATTTCGCCTTCAAAAGTCTCGCCTCTTCCAGAAATTTCCTTGCTGTAGCTTCAACCTAAAATGCGCACTTCTTAATTTCTTATAAAATTGATTTAAGGTTTCTTAAGTTTTGCCTGCCCGAATAATCGAAGAGGTTTCTGAGTTGAAAAGACGTCGGTTGCGCTAATATGTTGTTTTAATATTAAATATTGACGTTCATATATGACTTCCAGGGTTACAAACAAAATAATACGATCTCGACATGTCGGCATAAAATTTAATGACTGTATTTATCATATTTATATCGCACAATTGAGACTAATAGAGAATAATTTTACCGAATACGTGTCGAGAACGAGTTTTCGAATAGTCCAAAAACACACATAGGTCAAAATTATAATTCTTCCTAAAAATGGTCTTGTAGAGCGAGTACGTACCACAATAAACTTTTGAGCCTAATATTATTTACCATGAAAATATGTTTTTTAATTTTATCATATAGCTCACGCACTCCACAGAGTCTACAAACTTTCATTCATGCATCCCATATAACAAACATTGTAGCACTCATACTACGCATTCATTTATTGTATATCCCTAAATTTATTTATTGTATATCCCTAAATTTATTTATTGTATATCCCTGAATTTATTTATTGTATATCCCTAAATTTATTTATTGTATATCCCAACTCCCCAGCCAATAGCATAGACGCAGCGCTTCTTTCCAGTAGCGATCGTTGCGTTGCAAGAAAATTTGCCTGAGAAGAACCGAGGGAAGAATTTCGAGGGTAGCGAGGGCGGGCGGTATTGACAAGGGCCGTGAGCAATGGCTCTGTTTTGCAGGGGCTGCGCTAGCGCTTCTTTCCTCCAGCGCCTGTAAAACATATCAAAGAAGAAACCCAACACACACATGGACGTCTGATATCCAAACTTAAAAAGAGTTTAACCTTTATTTACTTATCTGTAACACATGGACGTCTGATATCCAAACTTAAAAAGAGTTTAACCTTTATTTACTTATCTGTAACACATGGAGGTCTGATATCCAAACTTAAAAAGAGTTTAACCTTTATTTACTTATTTGTAACACATGGAGTTCTGATATCCAAACTTAAAAAGAGTTTAACCTTTATTTACTTATCTGTAACACATGGACGTCTGATATCCAAACTTAAAAGAGTTTAACCATTATTTACTTATCTGTAACACATGGAGTTCTGTTATCCAAACTTAAAAAGAGTTTACCGTTTATTTACTTATCTGTAACACATGGACGTCTGATATCCAAACTTAAAAGAGTTTAGCCTTTATTTACTTATCTGTAACACATGGAGTTCTGTTATCCAAACTTAAAAAGAGTTTAACGTTTATTTACTTATCTGTAACACATGGACGTCTGATATCCAAACTTAAAAGAGTTTAACCTTTATTTACTTATCTGTAACACATGGAGTTCTGTTATCCAAACTTAAAAAGAGTTTAACGTTTATTTACTTATCTGTAACACATGGACGTCTGATATCCAAACTTAAAANGACAGCCCTCAGACACGTGAGGCAGACTCTCAGACACGCGAGGCAGACCCTCAGACACGTGAGGCAGACCCTCAGACACGTGAGGCAGACCCTCAGACACGTGAAGGCAGACCCTCAGACGCGTGAGGCAGACCCTCAGACACGTGAGGCAGACCCTCAGACGCGTGAAGGCACCTGAGGCAGACCCTCAGACACGTGAAGGCACCTGAGGCAGACCTTCAGACACGTGAGGCAGACCCTCAGACACGTGGAGGCAGACCCTCAGACACGTGAAGGCACGTGAAGGCACGTGAAGCAGACCCTCAGACACGCGAGGCAGACCCTCAGACACGTGAGGCAGACCCTCAGACACGTGAGGCAGACCCTCAGACACGTGAAGGCAGACCCTCAGACGCGTGAATGCACGTGAGGCAGACCCTCAGACACGCGAGGCAGACCCTCAGACACGTGAGGCAGACCCTCAGACACGTGAAGGCACGTGAAGGTACGTGAAGGCACGTGAAGGCACGTGAAGGCACGTGAAGGCACGTGAAGGTACGTGAAGGCACGTGAAGGCACGTGAAGGCACGTGAAGGCACGTGAAGGCACGTGAAGGCACGTGAAGGCACGTGAAGGCACGTGAAGGCACGTGAAGGCTACGTCAAAGACACTCCGGACAAAGATCCCTCGGCCCGAAGATGGACCGCGCGCTGCCTTCAAAGCCTCGTAGGACAAAGCCTGCAGGCACAAGTTACTCCTATAGGAAGCCTGTCATGTGTCTATCTCATTATCAGACCCCGCACCATCACTGCACCATTCTCATTATCAGACCCAGCACCATTCTCATTATCAGACCCTGCACCATTCTCATTATCAGACCCTGCACCATTCTCATTATCAGACCCTACACCATTCTCATTATCAGACCCTGCACCATTCTCATTATCAGACCCTGCACCATTCTCATTATCAGACCCTGCACCATCACTGCACCATTCTCATTATCAGACCCTGCACCATCACTGCACCATTCTCATTATCAGACCCTGCACCATCACTGCACTATTCTCATTATCAAAGCCAAACTCAACTGCACAATCGCTAACATATCTCATTGAAAAGATCTCATTGATGAATTATTTCGTGTAGTGTTGGTTCATCATTTGAATGTTGAAGATATGTCTATATGATTTATTCTTTTTCAACATTTTGTGCGTGAACATTTGAATTCCGATTAGCTCTGCCTGATCATATAACAATTTATTTACCATCCATGCTCTGATCATTAAAAGTAAAATGTGTAGTACGTTCTTAATTCATTAACGAAAAGTGAATAAACCAGAAACGCATTTTTGTTTTTGATAATTAATGTCGGTTGCTAAAATACTTAAAAATGATAATACATGTTTTTAGTCGTTACTGATTAGAACAGCAGCCCGTGATCTATGTGCAAGAAATATCTAGCGTATATAATACCCTTTCCCCGCATTCAATATTGACAAATTCGACGTAAGAAAAAATCAGATGAAACTGAGGCAGATTTGCATGAAGTTGTGATAGACGATTTATTTTTGCCAGCAATCGATTTATGTTAAAAAGATCGCAGCGTCGCGGCAAGCAGCGCTCTGCGCCTGACGCTCCACAGATCACAGCGATGACGTACGCGGCCCTGTGGGGTATCTATGCTGATGTTTATCTATTGTGTATCTATAGTGTATCTATAGTGTATGGGTATCTATAGTGTATCTATAGTGTATGAGTGTGTATAATGTATCTATAGTGTATGAGTATCTATTGTGTATCTATTGTGTATGAGTACCTATAGTGTATCTATAGTGTATGAGTATCTATAGTGTATCTATAGTGTATGAGTATCTATAGTGTATCTATAGTGTATGAGTATCTATAGTGTATTTATTGTGTATGAGTATCTATAGTGTATCTATAGTGTATGAGTATCTATAGTATATTTATTGTGTATGAGTATCTATAGTGTATCTATAGTGTATGAGTATCTATTGTGTAGCTATTGTGCATGAGTATCTATAGTGTATCTATAGTGTATGAGTATATATAGTGTATGAGTATCTATAGTGTATCTATTGTGTATCTATTGTGTATGAGTATCTATTGCGTATCTATTGTGTATGAGTATCTATTGTGTATCTATTGTGTATGAGTATCTATAGTGTCTATAGTATCCGGGCTGCTGTTCTAATCAAAAGTTAGACTACCACTAAAAAGATGTACTATTATTTATAAGTATATTAGCAACCATTATTCATAGATACTGAAATTAAATTTTATATGTTATAGTTATTATTCGATACATGGATTTCAAGCCCGTAAATATAGCATCGTGTGAAATTATTCAAGTTGTTTCAAAATTTACTTTGCGAAAAGTCTGTATATTCGATCTTAATGGAATAAACATTATATGCATTTACAATTTTGAGTATAATTGGAATCTATTCATAGTGTGGAGTTTGCATACAGACTCAAAAAGCGGTAGGTGAGCAAAATGAGTTTGTGGCCCGTTTAAAAAGCTCGAGTCTTAAAAGCCTTGAAGTCTAAGTCTAGAGTCTAAGAGTTCAAGTCTTAAAGTCTACTCGTAAGTCTAAAAAGTCTAAGTTCGGAGTCTTAAAGTCCAAGCTTCGACTAAGTAATCATGTCCACATCATGATACTTGAACAAGTTAGTGATTCATGATTGCATTCATTGACGTTACCATGAAGTTGCTCGGTAACGGTGAATCAGATGTGTGGGTTTGGCTAGCAGGACTTAAGTTTCAGGCGCAATATCCGGTCGTGTATAGTCTGTGTGTATAGTCTGTGTATAGTCTGTGAACTGTGTATAGTCTGTGTTTGCCCAGAAAGTGCTGTGTCAGCAATGCCATTGCAGGTCGCTTCCTGGGTCACATTACAGATCATCCAATGATCGATGAGACTTTTTTTTAGCTAGAGTGACTACTGTTCAGCTAAAAAATTCCTATGTTGGGCCGTTTTTCATAGCTTTATGTTTGGATTGTAGACCAGTTTTTAAGGTATCATACGAAGAAGTTCATTATGGAACGAATTTTATGGGAGTTTATTTAGTTTCACGTTGTTAATTTAGCTGCTAATAAATAAGGTGGATCCTGACGACAAAAAAAAAACCGCGGGGTTCAAACCCAGGATTCGAGTGTCTCTGTTTGAATTGAATCATTTGGGAATGATACGAATAACAAATTATCAAGAACGAATGATCTGAATGATTCAAATATCTGTTTATAAATACCCACCCAATTAAAAAAGAATATAAAATCATTAGTAGGCTTGAACATCGAATAGACTTAACTTTCACAATCGAAGAACGGATTGGGGGGCAATTTGGAATGAAATTGACGAAATCGATTGGAGAGCAGAGTTTCACGAGATGAATGCTGAGGAAATCTACACAAAACTGTGTGAGAAACTAGCACAGGTATGTGTGCGTCAAACNTTCGTTTGAATGGCATGGGAATTGCCGAACTTGGTCATCTTTGCATAATTGAAAGGCCGTTCTCTCACTTGTTGCACTATCATTAACTTATTTCAGCACTAGATGGGCTCCAGAGCTGGCAGGTTTGAAAGGATCTTTTGACGCTCTGTTGGTTTAGCTTGGACTGCAGCCAGCATTATTTGCACGAGCTCGCCATGCGCCTGACTCACATCAGCGCTAAAGTTAGCTTTGAAGCCTTCACGTTAGGCGTACATGCGGTGCTAAGAAAATTCACACATGAGAATTACTCACACTTCCGTATTAAAAATGATTTTTTTTTGCTTGTGGGCATTGGCACGCTTTCATTGGCAGTGTAACACGTCCAACGTTACATTCGACGAAGACTCGGAGACGGAGGACGACGAAGGCGGCGCATCAGCGTGACCTTGGACTACGACGTCCTAAACTCATCATAAGGTCATAAGGTCATAAGACCAATAAATGATGAGGTAAAAATGCCGATAAATTCATTATATGTTTGTTGCAAGCGTTCAAGTGACCAGCTCCATCATCAGTTTAATAGCTATTCTGCAAAAAATTGTAAATGAAATAAAAGGGGATATTTCTTGCCCTTTGCCTAGCTCCTAATTAATATTGAAACAAGCATGAACGTCCTTAGTTATAAAAGAATTGATATTAAGAGATGAGTTAGCTAATTTGTTGCTAACGACCTGATGTCTATCGATATGACATGGCATGATTAACAAAAATAATTGAATGTCATGCGCAACTTGTGAACTCAATTGCATATGAAAATGAACATATAAAGCTAAACTAACATGGATATAGGATTATATATAATCAGTTGACTAAAAGTTTAAAAGCAAAGAATAGTCCACAAAAATTCATATCTTTATAGAGAATAAGATAAAGATATGAATTTTCTATAAAGATATGAATTTTTGTGGACTATTCTTTGCTTTTAAATTTTTAGTCAACTTGCGATTTAAGCAAATAAGTGACATTAATACTATATCTGTCTCTTATACACATCTAGATGTGTATAAGAGACAGGTCTGNGGAGTGAGGGTGACTGGGAGTAGATCACCCCGGGGGAGTGAGGGTGACTGGGAGTAAATCACCCCGGGTGAGTGGGGGTGACTAGGAGTAGATCACCCCGGGGGAGTCAGGGTGACTGGGAGTAGATCACCCCGGGGGAGTGAGGGTGATTGGGAGTAGATCACCCCGGGGAGTGAGGGTGACTGGGAGTAGATCACCCCGGTGGAGTGAGGGTGATTGGGAGTAGATCACCCCGGGGGAGTGAGGGTGACTGGGAGTAGATCACCCCGGGGGGTGAGGGTGACTGGGGGTAGATCACCCCGGGGGTTGAGGGTGACTGGGAATAGATCACCCCGGGGGAGTGAGGGTGACTGGGAGTAGATCCCTTGTAGTGTGTTGAAGATGCTTGTACGTACGTAGGGCTAATTAACTCTAAGGATAATTATAATCTGTTGTATTGAGTGCGAACATAATATAACTAATATAGTTCACGTCGCATATAAGGGTTATGCTGGTGATTTGACGTCAGGTAACGTTCCATGTACGTTATTTAGTAATATCATTAATTGGTGCAATCGTCCCAATTCTCCATGAGATATTATTTGGTCGCAGGTTCCATTCAACGAACCCAATTTTGTTAGGTTCAGTCAATAAAGTCGGAAGCTATTGGCCAAATATAATTTACACTGAGAGAAATGAGTGAGACATTGTCCAAATAGCGATGCATTCTTTCCCGTGGTGTGGTCGTAATTGCAGATTGCTCATAATTGCTTTAACAATTATTACAGACTTAGTTTCTTGATTTAATACATCGCCACAGATAATTTCTTTTAGTTGAGAAAGAGGTGTCAAGTTTCAGGCTTGGACGAAACGTAATAAAGAAAACATTGGCAAGGTTTCTTAGTTTCGCATGTTAAGTTGAATGCACATAGGTATAAGTTCGATTTGAAGTTGAAAAACATTTCAGGATCGCCGGAGCTAAGTTTACGAGTTCAACTTAAGATTAAAAGTTTTTACACTGTAGCGGTTGGGCTCCAGTAGGGCTTGAACGAATTGAAAGTGGCCACTGAAAATCCAGCGATGATTTTCAATAAAGTAAAACATGACAAGTATGAAACGTTTGGCTATTATGCGCAGTCCTAAGATGTGAAAAGAAACCCTCTGACTGAACTGCCAATAAAAGGTTCATAATTACCAAGAACATGGTTCCCTTCAGACCAATAGCATTCCAGTTGGCCGGTGAAGTCCGTTGTCGGAAATTTAAAGCTGTGACTTTCTGAAAAGAATCTTGGTCGGTTATCTGCAAGCCATTCTACAAATACTCGCCCAAATGCACATCACGCGGCTTTTCAAGTGCCAAAAGGAAGAAAAACCAACTCCGAAGCTGAAAACAATCCGTCAGAAATAAGCCCGTTTGCTCTATGGCTGCGTCAGTGCAAAATAAAGGGCTTGGTTTTGACATCTGTGGGTCAAAAAAGAGATTAATTGAGTTTCACTTCAGCAGGATTGTTAAATGTTCATAAAACGGAACATTTTTATCCTGTATTAAAAAGATTTTAAGTAAAAAAGAAATTTTTAAGGCGGCCGAAATCATAGATTATTATCACCAGTGCAAAGTAATGAGAAACACGCGGTTATGGAAAAAATAATTATAAAATAAAGTTAAGGTTATTCTCATTCATAGTTAAACCAAAGCACAAGGTTTGCATTAGAGTAGCGATAGCCTGCCTCTTTTAGAGCGAGCAGTTAACAGTTCTGCCGGCAATTCGACAAGTTCTCGCTCTTCTCGATCTATTGTGCTGACGTTCACGCCGCAGGTGCGGACAAAAGCGTTCTCACTGATGCCGTCCGCAGATAGACAAATGGACATCTGGTTTAGACGTCTTGCTATCCTCCCATTTCGTGTAGTAATTCGTTTGAATGGCATGGGAATTGCCGAACTTGGTCATCTTTGCATAATTGAAAGGCCGTTCTCTCACTTGTTGCACTATCATTAACTTATTTCAGCACTAGATGGGCTCCAGAGCTGGCAGGTTTGAAAGGATCTTTTGACGCTCTGTTGGTTTAGCTTGGACTGCAGCCAGCATTATTTGCACGAGCTCGCCATGCGCCTGACTCACATCAGCGCTAAAGTTAGCTTTGAAGCCTTCACGTTAGGCGTACATGCGGTGCTAAGAAAATTCACACATGAGAATTACTCACACTTCCGTATTAAAAATGATTTTTTTTTGCTTGTGGGCATTGGCACGCTTTCATTGGCAGTGTAACACGTCCAACGTTACATTCGACGAAGACTCGGAGACGGAGGACGACGAAGGCGGCGCATCAGCGTGACCGGGGACTAGGAAGTCCCGAACTCATCATAAGGTAAGGTAAGGTAAGGTCATTCGAAAGATGTTGAAACTGAAGTATTTTGAAGAGTAAACATGAACATCTGAAGTTCTTACAGGCTTCCTGGTGCGAAATATTGACATCGCTTCAATTGAGTGTGTATCGCAAATTGTCGTGATTAATGACAGGAAAACTATATCACATGGCAAAACTATGCATGCAATTTTCGCTTGTTGAAGTAAGTAAATTTTCATAAAAATCTACAATCAGTAAGAGGCCTCGAAACGATCGTGAGATTTCTTTTATGGAAGTTCCGATATTCAACGAAATTAACTTGTAAAGAAAATTTATTATCACCGAAATTTTTAAACCAAATTTGCCGACCTTACTTCAGTTCTATTCCAGTAATTACACTGTTACATTTAACGAACAACCTGTTATTAAAAAGATATTAAAATGCCCTAACACATTAATTTACAACTTAAACATGCCACTGACTCGTTATCATTTTTTAACAACGACGTAATATTTTACCAAGTGTTGAAACTTTTGGCCTCGGCGTCTGTATTTTCAATTCGAAATGATTCATACAACGTGACGTCTGGGGCGTAAAGCTACTGATCAATAGCCGATATCTTATTCACTGGCATATTCTAATGCCTCTTTTGAAGACAGAATAAAGACAGACTGATTTAGGACACATGTACAACAGATGTGCGGTAAATAAAGCATTCATTTACAGCAACAAGGTGAGGCTAAAGTCTCCTCATTTGCGATAAATCTGAAATGCCATTGAAGGATAGACGGGTTGTCTGCCTTAAAAAGTTTATGATTTTGCCCGATTCATTTCGTTTAAATAATCCCTAAGTTAGCGTGGCAAAAGTCAACTCAAAAGAAGACATTCATTCGTGTATTTTAAAGGAGAAGATAATTTCCCTTAGAGAGGCCATTAGTTAATAGCAAAAAGAACGTTCCATGAAATTTCATTTTGCTCGTAGCTTAAATACCAGGCTTACATGCAGAAGGTACAGAAATAGGTAGGTACAGAATAGGTAGGTACAGAATATGTAGGTACAGAATATGTAGGTACAGAATAGGTAGGTACAGAATAGGTAGGTACAGAATAGGTAGGTACAGAATAGGTAGGTACAGAATAAATATACTAAAATTCAAATAGGATGTGAGTAATTAGATAATTTTTACGTGATGAGGAAATAAAGGAAGTTTCTTACAGCACACTAATTCAGGATGATTGGTGTTGAGTGATGTAATTATATATGAAGCATAGGGATATAACTTAAAATAAATTAGTTGAATGTGAAGCAACACGTTAGTGAAGAGAAATGGAGGTCCTCGTTGACTAGGGGACAGAATATGGCCAGTTATATTATTACACGAAACTTTTAATTGTGAATTTAAAAAATTGAATTACATATTAGTATTTCCATGTTAAGTGATCGAAGTAAATGACTTTAAAACTATATATGTATGTATAACTAGTAATTGAAATGAAGTAAGAAGCCATTGTTATAGAAATGAAATATTGGGTGAATGAAGGGACAGAAACTCGAAATATGTCATACTTAATGATGTAAAATGAAACAAAATGCTCAAAGTTTTCTAGTCTCGTTAGCACATATATGTATGTATAACTAGTAATTAAAATGAAGTAAGAAGCCATTGTTATAGAAATGAAATATTAGGTGAATGAAGGGACAGAAACTCGAAATATGTCATTTTTAATGATGTAAAATGAAGCAAAATGCTCAAAGTTTTTCAGTCTTGTTAGCACATCGTCGAGAGCCGCCCAAGTGGCCGGGGTGTCACGCCTCGACTTCTGCGCTTCAGTTCTCTTCATTGTTTCTTGGACATCTAATCGAGATTTTTTTTCAGGATTTTCGTCGTCGAGAAGTCAAACGACGTCGAATTTTTCGTTGTGCTTCTTCCCCTGAGCGAAGAGGATGGCCGTCACCGAGCGCGAAGATCTTTTGTTGGTTTTCCGAGAATGTCTTGTTTGGCTAATGGTTCTTCCTGAGCATGAAACTTCAACGCACGAACCATGCACCATTGCGCAACGAGCAAAGAATCCTCAGTCCTCGAAAAATACGACGCATGGACATTACACCAAAGAGAACCCCGCGAAAAAAACCCGCTCGTGAAGCTACCAAAACAAACACAAAAATTCGCAACTTCTCAATTTTTCTGTTGCAGAGACAGGAGCGCGTTTTAATTATAGTCCTGCCTGCTGTCGGTTCTTTCGGCAGCTCGAAGGGTGGAATGTGCTCAGAGCTTCATCGCTGGACGAAAACTGACTAATTTTTCCCCTGCTAAATCAATCATATATAA
This sequence comes from Hyalella azteca, assembly GCF_000764305.2. NCBI lineage: Eukaryota > Metazoa > Arthropoda > Malacostraca > Amphipoda > Hyalellidae > Hyalella > Hyalella azteca. The sequence continues at coordinate 743,565 of NW_025936295.1, read as the reverse complement.
ATTCCTCCTCCTGTTCCACATATTAGGAACTAATAAATAAATAAACTTGAAGTTTTAGCAGACAACTTTAATAAAAACGACGTAAAAATTGCTCATCGAAAGCGTAATGAGGTTGGAATATCATTTGAAATCTTGTTCATAGCTGCGAATGAGTGAAATAACAGGCCGGTCACGGGATGGTAGCTAAATTAATGTATGTTGCAAAGAGTCGTGAATGAACTTCATCACATATGACCCTCTCGGATGTAACCTGCATTCATGAATGTGTAGTGTCATGTATGAATGTCTTCACACAGGACACTATCGAATATTAATTGTATTCATGAATGTGTGGTGTCATGTATGAACGTCATCACACAGGGTCTCTCGAATGTTAGTTGCATTCATGAATGTATAATGACATGTATGAACGTCATTAAACAGCACATTCTCGAATATTATTGGATTCATGAATGTATAATGCCATGTATGAACGTCATCACACAGGGTCTCTCGAATGTTAGTTGTATTATTGGATGTGTAGTGTCTTGTATGAACGTCATCACACAACTCATTCTCGAGTATTATTGTATTCATGAACGTATAATGACATTTATGAACGTCATCATACAACACATTCTCGAATATTATTGTATTCATGAATGTATAATGACATGTATGAACGTCATCACACACCACATTCTCGAATATTATTGCATTCATGAATGTATAATGCCATGTATGAACGTCATCAAACAACACATTCTCGAGTATTATTGTATTCATGAATGTATAATGACATGTATGAACGTCATCACACACCACCTTCTCGAATATTATTGTATATTTGACGGACGTGTCCCTCAGCCACGGTACCAGACATGCCAGGGCGAACTTGTTTAATTACTCAAGCAGGCGATAAAACCTCGGCAGCCCTTCAATCTGAAACCTCGAGAAAAATTGACAAGTTGTGTAAACTCATCTTGCAAATTGTTTCAACAGAGTCGCTCATAAAACGATCGTAAAGTGTATGATATTGAGGTGGAGAGACGGCTGGAGCGTCCGTAGCAGAGACAAAGCTGTGCCGATCTATTGTGCCAGGCGAATGCAATAATACTTTCATGATGCAATGAATCCCATGTGCTTTTTATTTCTTCTCTTGACACTCGCCGTGATTGAAGCGATGACGACTTTTGAATGTGATTAAGAACAAAGTTCCAAATGGAATGAGTATAAAAAATAAAATGATGGGAGGACCAATGTTCCAGTAGAGCCTGAATTTCCTGTAACGTGAAGGAAGGGACAAAAGCCGGATTTTAAGATTCATTTACGTTTACATGTTGAATGCAAAAATTTATTCCATTTTTTTTCGATTTGGTCTAGTATGTTAGCTTATTTTTCATAATATCATCTTGACAGGTATGTACTGAAGTTTTCAAGTGCGTTGCTGCCAAAGAAATGATTCAGTGTATAAAAATATTTGTTTCTGAAATTTAAGATCAACGTACGTTCAATAACGTAATTAGAATAAGATTGCATAAATTTAGTATCCGAGTTAATAAAAACATAAAAGAAAACATACATTCTTGAAATGTTGTTTATGTATGTATATAGAGAGAGCAGCTTGGAAGAGACTGTTCAGGCAGGACTTAGAGTTCTTAGAGTGCGCTCATTCCGAAGAGCGTTCAAAATTCGTCGTTAATTCGGCATTGCGTTCTGGCACTCACGTTTGAGCAGAAAAACGCCTTGGAAGCACCCTCGGTGTTCCGACTAAACTGACTTTACAACGTGCACCGCTCGGGCTGATGGTGGCGATACGCAGCATTTTATGACGAACTTTACATCCGTTTATCAAACTTTATTATCAAGTAATTAAGAAGGAAAACGATTTGCCCGAAAATACCGTGTCTTAAAACCGTAATGAAAAGCGCGTAAGCCTCGTGCGTTGGCGTATGAGCGCTACCGGTCGTCGCACGCTTTTATGTCTTCGTCGATATGTGAATAAATTAATGAATAATGCGTAGGGAACTCAGCGTGTTCCTCACGCGGAAACTGCTGCCCAAAATAATTAGTAAATCTGTCGTGTCGCATTGAAGTGATGACAAAAATAGAGGAGGATAGTAAATTTTTGTGATAAAAAAAATTTCTAGTTCATATTATCATGAAAATTCTTTTACATTAAAAATAAGGGATGTTTTGAGTTTTGATCACCCTACATAAACGATTCTAAATTGAGATTCTAAATGACGCCAATTAATAGCATTGACTGTTAACTTTTTCAGTAAGTTTTCAGCCAGATTCGAGCAGAGCCAAGCTATGGAGGATTAAACTGAAAATGTGTATGAGCAAAGTGGAAACGAGATGAATTTAAAACCATGAATAAGGTTTGCAGAAACAAACTCTAATTGAAGCAAAGAACTTTCGAAGTTTCTGATAATGATTATAACATCATTTTCCTTATGTTAAAAAATTGAAAAAGATTACATAACAATGAAACACGAGAATAAGTTCTTTGTTCCACGTAAGGTTTTATTTGCAACAGTTTGTATGAAGACAAGAAGACAAGACTTTCAAATTTCTGATTACAATTATTATAACATCATCTTCCCTAAGACAAAACAACGGAAAAATATAACATATGAATGAAACACGAGCATAAATTTTTATTCCATGAAAAGCTTTATTCGCAAAAGTTTGTATTAAGACAAGAAGACAACAAAGTGAAGACGGAACGAAAGCAAGAGGGCAGCTATAAGCTTGATGCCGTCTATGCCAGCGCACGGCCAAGAAGCTCAGGTTTCTCTCGCTGATGATCAAGATGCTACGCCACAGCTGCTCGAGCTGTCCAAGCAACAACCTGAGAAAAAAATATAGGCTGATTATCCATGGCCAGATATCAGACGTAAGTTGGCCACCGATATAGACTACCTCGAATTATGTTCTAATTGGAATCGAGTCACATGTGATCTCATGTTTTGCTGCGCTCTCATCGATGTTTACTTCTTCTTTAGTATATTGGGTCAGAAGTTATAGTTACAAAGAGCTATGGTTGCTGAATACTTCAAAGTTCTCGAGATGTAAACAAAATAATTGTGTATTTATCAATCGTCTGAAAGCTAAATCCTACCATGAGGACGTGTAAATTTTCAAATGTTTTAGAAACTTGCACATAGTTGTTTACTCGTATTTTTACAAATACTGGTGCAAACAATGACTTATAATTAATATAATATGTAAAATGATAAAATTACAGTTAGGCATAATAATTTCATACTCGTAATTCGATATACAGAAACAAACTTGAAGGAATTTTGAACTTAATTTAACATGTGGTTAATTGCTCGAAGATCGGGAAGCCTGCAAATTTATTATAAAAGGCGAACGAGCGTGCGAAATAAAAAATGGTACACAATGTCCCTAAAAAAATTAGTATGAATCATTTTACCGAAAGAATCCAGGATTCATGGACAAAGCTGAGTGTCTCAAAGATATTTTTACAATTTGTAAGGATATTCAAAGAAAATTCCAAAGTACACACGAAAAGTATGTAGAGAAGGTAGTTTAGCAATGAGCATGAAAGCTGTTTGAGTTAGCAGCATTTAAGCAGGACGTGTTTACGGAAGAATGCTATTGTCCTGAGTGTAGGAATGCACAGGATAAATTTGGGAATTACTCAAGTTTGTTTAGAGGCTTGCCGAGTGTGACTAGGCAAGACGGAGGCTCATCACATTTCCCCCTCGCCTTGTGCGCAGGATTTGAACCTGTGCTTTGTTTTAGCCTTTTTCTGCATCATTTTTTGTTGCGATACAATATAGTTCGGTGAATATTTAAATGTATATATGCTTTGTTTAGCCTTTTTCTTCATCATTTTTTGTTGCGGTGAATATTTAAATTTATATATGCTTTGTTTAGCCTTTTTCTGCATTATTTTTAAGTTGCGATACAATATAGGTCGGTGAATATATAAATTTACATGTGCTTTGTTATAGCATTTACTGTATTATTTTAAAGTTGTAATTCAGAATAGATGCATGATTAGTGAAATAATTTTTTCACACGTTTAATTAATTTTTTATTAGCAATAAAAAACTTTCATTGTCGAGAGTAGTTTTATCGATGTTTGAAATATACTATTTTACTAGAAAATATAGTCTTCTTGGACACTGTTGTCAAGCCCATTCTGGTTCATCATAAAAACTAATTGCAACACATTTTTGTTCCTTTTTCATCAATATGAATATCTAGACACTTTATTCCCATTTCTCCGTATACCCGAACCCACCGTGTCAAAAACCTGGTTTATTTAAAGCTCCTGAGAATATTTTATTCGTGGTTTATTTAAACTTCTTTAAGAATATTTTATTCGTGGTTTATTTAAACTTCTTTGAGAATATTTATTCGTGGTTTATTTAAACCTCTTGACGAATATTTTATTCGTGGTTTATCTAAACCTCTTGAAGAATATTTTATTCGTGGTTTATTTAAACCTCTTGAAGAATATTTTATTCGTGGTTTATTTAAACTTCTTTGAGAATATTTTATTCTTGGTTTATTTAAACCTCTTCAAGAACATTTTATTCGAGACAGCGAGCTTCATGCACATTAAACTAAGTGAATTGCCTAGTCAAACACGCGCCTCGACGCTCGACAAACTATAGCAGCGTTCGTTTTATGGTTGTCGCGTTGCAAGCATAAAACTGTCCTAATAACGACTATTGTATTTCTGGCGGCGGGGTGGAGGCCACATTACAGTCGCCTTATCGGAGCTGCGGGCTCGCGCAAAGCTCCGCGGCGACAACAACTGCAAATAACGAGTTCAAGATACAACATTCTGAATTTAGTATAATTATTCATTTATAAGAACGTATTATGTTGAAAACATTTATATTGGTGTTGTTTGTTCTGATGATTGAGGTTGAAGCTTAATTCAATAATTTTTTGAAACGATATTTTTCGCTAAGGAAATTGCGGCCAAACTAGAAAAAACGTTACAAGCCGTTTTTTGACATTCGAGAAACTCAGCCCAATATTTGTGCGATTTCCTAGTTTTTCTTCGCCTGGTTTGCCCCTTAATTTGCGCATTGGTTCTAAAGCCGGTAGATTTTTTTAGTCCTGCTGTAACTTATTCAAAACCTTCCTTTTTTGTCATTTTCTGATCAGGAATTTGAGCTTAAAAAAGGACTCACTTTAAATTTATAGTGTTCTGAGCGAAAATATAGTGCAACTATAATAATTCAGTCGATAAAACCGTCACCCTGTATACTTTCAGGATATACACTAGCATCACATTCTTCTTTTTAGCGCATTTTATAATTTATGGAAAAAATGCACTATTGTGCTCCCCATGTCCGTCTGTCTGTCTGTCCGCCAGTCTGTCCGTCCGTCCGTGACCTCAAGTTTTCGTCGACGAGAAAATGCGCTCTGTCACTCACTACAGTGAGTACTGAGTTATATTTTTTACTTAGCCCCCAGCTGATAACTATTTACTGGAAATAAACAAACACATAATGGAATCAATTAGTTGGGATATATGAAACAATATCTAGGCGGAAAAATTGCACTCAAAAACGTATTTCGGAAGGAATAGAAATTTCACTTAATATTAGAGCATGTCATCATGAGGGCTAACTAAATAAAAAAGCAGGCTAGATGGACAGAAAGACCAGGTAACATGAAAATTATAGTAACTGATGTAAGCCATCATAGCGTGCTATATTGCGGAAAAACTCAGTTAAAGGGCATTAGTAATGAAAATATGTTCAAGTTATTTGATCTACTCCAGTCCCAGTACGACGGCCGATCTAAATAAAAACATTCCAGCAAAATGTAGACCACCAACTATGACATGAAGCCGACTAGGTTTCCAGGTAAACACTTAAATCAATCGTATAGCAAATCAGTGGGCAAATAATGTCCATCAGCTTCACTGCTTCACTGGAGAGGAAAGCACACATGAAGTGCGAAGCTATGAGCCCACCAGTTTGGTGGGTGAAGTTAGCCCAATGGGACAAGACTGGCGGAGGGTTGGAGTTCGCGTGTATGGCCAATCAAAAGTTTCCAGGTCATATCACTGAGGCGAGTGTTTCGTGACAGAGGAAAGCCTGTGAGCCTCTACCATGCAAACGACCTCCATTCTCTTCTTTACGACCCAACATCTCGACGCCGCCGAGGTAAACTGGACTTTTTCTACACGAGGTTTGCCTTATCCGCGGAGTCGAGGAGAAACGGCAAGATGGGACGAGAATAAGTGCGGGGAACATGAGTGGAGGCCTGGTAAGCATGGATAAGTGTAATGGAATAGCTGGAATGAAAACATGGGGTAGTAAAACGAAGGAATAAATAATTAAGTACAACGAAAGAATTTCGTTCAGTTATAGAAAAAAGCATTCATGCAAAATTTGAACTTCCCTCAGCCCCGCTGAACATAACATTTGATGCGACTTGAGTTGTATTATATGGAAATACTTCAGGACTCATGTGCCAGTTGTAGCATTCAGCTCAAACTTGAACTCGAACAGCATCCCTTATAACTCAACTTCTTCTCCAACCTAACACCAGCTTCAACTCGACCTACGAAGTACATGCCAGCGTTGACGCTCCACATATCCGAGTCTGATCGTAATTTTTGTGTCGCAACTCCACTTGACGAGATTTTTTAGTGCGTGTAGAGACGGTCTCGCCTCATCATAGCCCGGATTGTCGAGGATAACTCGGGCTAAGTAGTCAATAACCTCGGGATTTTTGACAAGCCATGCAAATAAATATGGAAATGCGAGTTGAGGTCTGGCCCATAGAGCTGTTCGTTGCGGGCCTCCTGGGGGCCAATTACGCTCTGTATATTCAGGTCCCAGACGTCACTTCTTCTTCAGATCTGCTCGTTCACGTCGCCCTTTGTGCAAAGCCCCCGACCAAAACACGAACGATAATCACCGAGTGCTTTGCTGCACAAATCGGGATGTGCAGAATTTCTGGATTTTCAAGAGGTGGCAATTTGGTCGGTAATATCTTTGCCGTATATTTCAGGTATAGGGAAAAAAGTTCAAGAATAACTTGTCAAATGATAAGAATAAATATGCCGAAAATTTAAAGACATGAATTTGTAAATAAAATTCTGAGAATTCAGGTGCAGAAATACTGAGAATGCAAAGCAGTGCAGATGCACTGCTTTGTCAATTAGTCGTTATCCACCAAACGTTAATTACAAATTGTACAAAATACAACTTGGTGTAATTGAGATTTCGGAATGCATATATGGGTCCCTACGTGTTGTGTTATGGCCAATGGGAGTGCATGGGGCCCTGCCTGTTGTGTTGTGGTAGTGCATGGGGCCCTGCATATTGTGTTGTGGTAGTGCATGGGGCCCTGCGTGTTGTGTTGTGGCAGTGCATGGGGCCCTGCGTGTTGTGTTGTGGGAGTGCATGGGGCCCTGCGTGTTGTGTTGTGGGAGTGCATGGGGCCCTGCGTGTTGTGTTGTGGGAGTGCATGGGGCCCTGCGTGTTGTGTTGTGGGAGTGCATGGGGCCCTGCGTGTTGTGTTGTGGTAGTGCATGGGGCCCTGCGTGTTGTGTTGTGGCAGTGCATGGGGCCCTGCGTGTTGTGTTGTGGGAGTGCATGGGGCCCTGCGTGTTGTGTTGTGGGAGTGCATGGGGCCCTGCGTGTTGTGTTGTGGGAGTGCATGGGGCCCTGCGTGTTGTGTTGTGGGAGTGCATGGGGCCCTGCGTGTTGTGTTGTGGGAGTGCATGGGGCCATGTGTGTTGTGTTGTGGGAGTGCATGGGGCCATGTGTGTTGTGTTGTGGTAGTGCATGGGGCCATGCGTGTTGTGTTGTGATAGTGCATGGGGCCCTACGTGTTTTGGGCCAGCGTTGGGACGGTGCATGTAGTGGGAGTGTGCCGGCTTGGGTTGGGAGTCGGCGGATCACTCTCGGTATTTTCAACTCGTTAATTTGAAGCTCAACGGGACCATTTAAGGGAGTGTCTCTAAAGCGAGGGAGTCGTGAGGAAGGTTAGGGCACCTATATGGACAAGCAAATAATGTAAAAATGTAACTCAGTACTCACTGCAGTGAGTGACAGAGAGCGCATTTTCTCGGCGAGTCACGGATGGACAGACCGACAGACGGACAGACAGACGTGAAGTCACGTCTGTCTTCACGAAAACGTGAAGTCACGGACGGACAGACAGACAGACGGACATAGAGCGAGCACAATAGCGCATTTTTTTCCATAAATGAGAAAATGCGCTAAAAATTACTCTGGCGACAGAAGAAGATGGTGCCACATTTGTTTTGTTTCTATATAAAAGAACAGAGAAGAAGAGTACGATTTTCAACAGTGTTAATGGTAGAAGGTTTGATAATAAGAATTTTCACAGAATGCGATATAATAAACTACATTAATTCTGAAATTGTGCAATGGAATTCTTAATTTAATATATAAATTTAACAGGAATTTTACTAGCGTTGGAATTCTGCTTTAACATATAATTTGCAGCAGATAAATGTTAGCCGGTTTTTCTGCGGTTAGTTTCTTGAAACTAATTTTTTTTTGCCATTCATGAGTTTGTGTAAATATAATCAATATCATCCCGACAACAGGCAATGAGATAGAAATCGATGTACAGGGAAACAGCAAAGGCTTAACTAATTAGGCGATAATCAGGACGTTACGGAACGCACGTTCTCCAGTGAACGCATCGATTGAACGTTGTTACTCCTGTCTGGTGCGGGGCAAACGCGAGGCGGATGTTGGCTGGGGAAGATGGATCAAGTCTAATTTTCTCGACTCCATTTCCGCAACAATAAAACATAAATTTATTTTACGTGACTCTATGGTCTGAATATTTTTTACATTGCAAGTTTTGTCTCGAACATAATAATACTATGCAACAAACGTCTAACATTCTAACATTTATAGACGATCGTAGCTATATATAAGTTGAAAAATCTGATATTATATCCTAAAAATTGATATATTTTGGGTTAAAATACATAAAGAACTAATTCTTTCAACAATAATTAAAAAATTTCCACTTTTCTCAATAATCAAAACAAAGCCATTACTATTTTCAATAAATTAAAACAAATTTAAACCAAACTCAGGCAGTTGTGTTCATAAATGAACTTCAGAGCACACACAGAGCGCCAAATATTGCACCTTGTTCAAACGCCGGTCGTCCGCAACCCGGCCCCCGGTGTCGGCATCGAACCATGTCCCTCCGCATTAAACCGCGACCGTATTAGCCATTAAGTTTGTTGTTCCAACACTGTCGTTTTAATTATCCCCGGAAACGATCAACACTTTCCACAGGCTTGTATCATTGGGCAAACGATTGACGCTCGCTCCATCGATCAAGCGTAAAGGCCTGTAGCTTCATGTCTGCTTTTGAATGTGGTATATCGGCTGCTTGTTCTATGTTTGTATATCTCTTGCAACATATGTTTGTTCGTTTATATCACGTTATATTCAAATGTCTGCTTATGAATGTGGTATATCGGCTGCTTGTTCAATGTATGTATATCTCTTGCAACATATGTTTGTTCGTTTATATCACGTTATATATAGGTTTGTTGAATAATATCATTTCATATATCGGTTTGTAGTTTCATTAAATTTAATTTGTCGGCTTATCAAATGTCTGCTTTTTAATGTGGTATATCGGCTGCTTGTTCTATGTATGTATATCTCTTGAAATATATTTTTGTTCGTTTATATCACGTTATATAAAGGCTTGTTGAATAATAGCACTTCATATATCGGTTTAAAGTTTCATTAAATTTAATTTGTCGGCTTATCAAATGTCGGCTTTTGAATGTGGTATATCGGCTGCTTAATTGTTCTATGTATGTATATCTCTTGCAACATATGTTTGTTCGTTTATATCACTTTATACGTATACAGGTTTGTTGAATAATATCATTTCATATATCGGTTTGTCGTTTCATATCATTTCATATGCCGGCTTGTCAATATGCAATATTTCATATGCTCAAATTTGATATTTGCATTACATGACATTGAGAGAATTTAGAGAATTAAAATATTTAATTGAGATAATTTACGTGGTGTAGAATATGTGTGATTTTAAATATAGGCTTGGCCTTGTCTAAGTTTGATGTTTGTTGTTTGGTTGTAGAATTAGATGAATGCAAATTTGATGCTCGTATATTTACAAATTAAATGGAAATGTCATGAAGGGATATACGTGGAGTAGCCGTGCTTTTTTAGGGACTTGGACTCCTGTGAGCAAATGAATGAATTTCTATAATAGCCAAGTATAAATAGATCTAGGATTACAAAACAATGAACCCTAAATTTATGTATGATTGTAGTAACGACCGAAGGGATTACTCCTTGACTGGGACCATATATGCACTGAAGGCTATTATAAGGACGGGATTTTAATATTTAATAAAACATTATTTAAACATTCAACTTTAATGAGTTTATTTTTTGAAGAACTATAACTTGATATTATTTAACTTAACTCATCTTTGCAGTAAAATTCCACACACCTAAAAGATCTTGATAGGCTCAAGGGGTTCATAAGCCCTCTCACCATCCTTGCTTGGACCGGCCTGCAGTAGGAAGGCTCTTGGCGACAGTCGGTCTGGAATCCAAGAAAAAATGGCCGACCAATGACTTCCTCGAGTCCAATTGCGCGCCATTTTATCCAGTGGCGACGGAAGTCAACTTCTTGGCCGTCCAAAAGACGCGAGTAAAGTTCGGAGCTTCGCGGCCGCGACATGACATGTTGGGCGATGTTTAGGGAGGGTCAAGACACCAATGAATCACCTATGAATCACCGGGAGTGATGGTACCGAAATTAGGAGTGGTGGTACCGATAGTTAGAGTGGTAAATCGAAAGTGAGAGTGGTTGTACTGAAATGAGGAGGGGTGGTACCGGTAGAAGGAGTGGTAAAATTGAAAGTGAGAGTGGTTGTACTGAAACAAGGAGTGGTGGTACCGATAGCAGGAGTGATAGTACCGTAGACGGGAGTGGTGTTGGAAAGAAGTAGTAAGGAGTGGTGTTGTCGAAAGTAGGAATGGTGGAACCTATAAAGTAGGAGTGGTGGTGTCGAAATTAGGAGTGGTGGTACCGAAAGAAGTGAAAGCACCGATAGTTGAAGTGATGGTATCGAAACTAACCACGCGCAAAATTCACAGAATATTTTAAATTTCAATTAATTTCTATTCCTTACACTTAACGACAACTTAATTGTTCAGTTGTACTTTTATGGAGACCGGCGAAAAAAGGCGCGGCGCGGTCAAATGTTAACAACAAGACAAAAATGCGAAATTTCAGCAGTGGAAACTTCTTTTTCGTACAGTACAAGGTTTTACATTTGCAACATTTCCTGCACTTAATTTCAATTGCTGCGTTTAAAGTTTTAGACCTCCTCAAATATGTACTCTTCTTTGAAATTGTGTTCAGGTCAAACGATTTCACTCTTCCTTTGTCCAAATAAAATTATTCGTAAAATCTCTTATTTTCTTATTTTCTACCAGATTTCAAAAGCGTATTTGCACCCGAAATTATTACGCTATGACTCAATATTCGATCCTTTTTTATCAATCAAAATGTAACTACCTCTCAGTGTCAAATATTTGCCCTTTATTAAGCACACTTATTTCTGAAAGTTCAGTGCGATGTTTAGTTGAATAAAACCCCCTGATTTCCATTTCCAAAAACACAACTCTTTCGATCTCGGAGTTGAGAATTTCTTGAAGCTGTGTGAGAAGAGGAGTCGCATAATGAGAACTTGTTAGCGGTAAAAGAGGCTCAGGAAGACCTGCAGATCGGAGCACCTCGGAGACACCCGACCCTCACATTTCCCTTAGGACCCTTTATCTCCAGCGACGCCTGTGCCACGATACGCGTTGGGAGAGCGCACTGATATAGTTTTGCTTATAACAAACTTGTAAGTATTGTGATATATATCCTTATTCATAACGCATTTTGGTGCATGTTTATATGATATGCATGATATTGAGGTCTGCAACTAATATAATATGTATCCCTATAAGCATAACAGGTTTCTAGAAAAGCAGGTTTATGAATGAAACGAAAATCATCGCAACTTCATCAACGAAAGAGGTATTTAAGTGGCGAAGATAGTGCACGGAGACTTATTTGTTACAGGATAAACGAAATATTTATTGGATATACGAAATAATTACTCTACCTGACTATAATTATAGCAATTAGCATCTTACGTGGCGAGGTAAGTGCTGAAGATGTTATTTAATGAGAATTCGCTATGACCCAATTTATGTATGTTAGGCGTCAGTCGACATTGGATGGTAAACGAAGTAAAGCCTGTGCACATTGCCCAACCACGACACAACAGTATTCAACACAGGAGTATGATATACGGCTGAATTATAAATAGGCCACTATACTTCTGCATAGTACACAGCTGTGTACTACACATGCCACTATATACTGTAGCTGTATACTACACAGGCCGCTTTACCGTTGCATGCCTATTACACAGGCCTCTACACAGTTGTATACTACATATATAGGCTGCTACAAAGCTGTATAATACACAGGCCACTACACAGCTGTATACTACACAGGCCGCAACACAGCTGTATACTACACAGGCCGCAACACAGCTGTATACTACACAGGCTGCTATACATCTGTATACTACGCATTCTACACAGGCCAATGCACAGCTGGATACTACACATATTAAACAGGCCACTATACAGCTGGATACTACACAGGCCTCTACACAGCTTTACACCACACAGGCCTCTACACAGCTGTACACTACACAGGCCTCTACACAGCTGGATACTACACAGGCCTCTACCCAGCTGTATACTACCCAGGCCTCTACCCAGCTGTACACCACACAGGCCTCTACACAGCTGTACACCACACAGGCCTCTACACAGCTGTACACTACACAGGCCTCTACACAGCTGTACACTACACAGGCCTCTACACAGCTGGATACTACACAGGCCTCTACCCAGCTGTATACTACCCAGGCCTCTACACAGCTGTACACTACCCAGGCCTCTACACAGCTGTATACTACACAGGCCTCTACACAGCTGTACACTACACAGGCCTCTACACAGCTGTATACTACACAGGCCTCTAC